>NW_028321897.1:39828866-39983819 GCF_036245765.1 Copidosoma floridanum | reverse complement strand
GACGTCCCAGAGCATTTTAATTTTCCCACCACTTGCGACGTTGCCATTGCGTTTCTATCGAACTTTTATTTTTTTTTTTATACATTAACGAATCAGACGATCGTCGCGAAACTTGGTGTACATTAAACTCATAACATTATCTGTGACATATAAAAAAATTGGCGAAATTCACTGGGCCAATTTGCTTAAAACTGAGTTTAAATCAGTTTTCCCATAAACAACTGTGTTAAAATGACTGAGCTTTGAAATTTAATATCTCAAAAACAAAACAGACGACTCTTTAAAAATTTTGACTGGTTTATTGCAACAACAACAAGAACGTCTGATCAAAATTTCAGAAAAATTTACTGGAAAATTCTAACTCTACCAAACGTCCTTGCTAGCAAAATGTTTTCTCGGCACCGTAACCGAAGTACGCAACGATAAAATGCACGAGAAAAAAGATTCAAGGTGTCTTTATGAGACGTCAAATAGACGCAATGCCTCCTGCGCGTACGAGACCTCGGTTTGGATTCCCGTTGCACGCGTCAACTGATATTCGACACTCGCTTCTTTTCCCTCTGCCCCCCTCCCCCCTGAAACCGGGCCCTCGGAGTATTAATTTTCTTCCACCTTCGTACGAAGCGGGAGTAGCACTGTAGAGCCAAGAGAGCCAGAGGGAGGGAGGGAGACGGGTGAGAAGGCGGCCGGTCTTCTTAATTTACGCCGCTTGGATTTCCGGTCGCGAAACGCCGAGAGACGCGGGGTCTGATAACAATCGCCTCTCGGCCGTCACGTGCGGAGACGCCGCAATTGCGTCCCTAATCTCAGCTGGGGGGCAAAGGTCCGTGAAACGCGTGGCGTCAACTGGCTGCAGGAATATTCCATTACGGCCCCGGCGACGCTCGTACGCGCCGAGGCTTCCTTCGACGCAGTCTTGAAACTCAAGCCGATCTCAAAGTGGCTGTCGCAATCCTTCCTCCGCTGCTCCTACGTATAGCTTTAATAGCCTACTTATGCGCATGGAATTTCTCGGGTGCGTATACATGGTGGCTGCCGTGCGTTAGCTGTTTCTCGATGCCGCCCGCGGGAGGATGGAAGCTGCTCTCTCGCGTATTTCATTTCCTGCTATAGCCTCTCAGAGGCATTTCGATTGATAATTATTATTACGCTGTTGCCACTCCGCGAGAGGCTTTGCAATTATCAACGTGGTAATGAGAAAAGTTGATTTTTCATCGGTGAGAAACGTACACTGTTTTGTGGAATAATAATAATAATAACGGTGATTATTAGTTCTCTAGGTATTTATTAGTCATCTTCTACTCGATGCGAAATTTATATTACCGTTGCTTATTTTGTTCGGTTGGGAATCAATACCTACAGTCTTGCACAATAAAAACCTGGTGTTTTTTGTCTTATTTGTTTTTTTTTTTTTTTTCTTTCTTTCTTACGTCTCATGTTATTTATAACTTTTTTAAACATGAATTGCAAAAGCATTGTTTTTACCAGAGTATTACTTTCGCTTGTACGTGCAGATAATATTATAAGATTGCAGAAATATTTTGAGGAATCAAAAGACCACTACCAATACAAAATGAGTGTAAGGGAGGACAAAAAACCAACTTTGAAAGAAATGAGGCAGAATATAGGGACCAATGTTGGAGATTAAACACAAGGTAACGATGAAAATCAGTAATGCAGTACATAGGTAGAATCTACAAAGTTTTGGGTAGATCACATAAAATAGCATAAATACTTGTAGATTATGGAAAAAAAAACTGAAAAGTTAAGCGTTGAAATGAAATAAAATATTATAGAAAGATGATCCAGGAGGTAAAAAAAAAACCTAAAAAAAAAAAAGTAAGAATAAGTTTCAGAGATTCAACATTCAACAATGAGAGAAGCAAAGTGTTAAGATGAATTAACCAAAAGTTGTCTAATTATTGCTGGTTGCGTAACGTTAACCTTTACAATTGATGGTTTCCATACTTCACACAGGTCATGAATAAAATACACCATCGTGTTTGAGCCATTAGTTCATGTTAGAAAAATCTTTACGCTGTTGGTGACGAACTTTTCTATAAGCATAAATGACGCAAAGTCAAGTACGATGACAAATAAGTATATATACTTATATGTAGGCAAGCGTTGTCATTGTCTTCTTAGTCATCAGCTTGCTTACGACAACGCCACTAAAACGAAGATCGAATAATGTTTCCTGTAACTTTACTAGCCTTTGGCATTGCATGGATGTGTGCGGAGAGCAAGTTTTGCGAGATATCACCGCGATACAATGAGGACTACACGTAGTCCGCACTGACACCTCTCCACCCTAATCAATATTCACCTTGTCTGGCTACATGTACAATAAAATAACATGCACGTGCAAGTACTCAAAAATTACGCCTCTCGAGGCTATAAAATCATCGTTGCATTAGTGAATTACATTTCATGATGTGTTGCCTTGATGCTGGACTTGCTTCGTTGGATAATTTTCATCGCGCGAATGCTGCTCAACAGATTTTGCACCGATCATATTTCAAGTACATCCCCAAAGAGAAAAGATACGGAGATTTAAATGCCATGTATTTTTAATCAAAATTTTACGGAGATGAATTATCACAGTCCCAGCTTCGTAATTATTTTTTGTGTAAGCTTTTTAATTAATTTATACCAGAGAAAATCTGCGAAAATACTCATTCTCCATAATTGCGCGGAAATTTAATAAAAATCGTCGGTTAATGGGGCAGTGCACGAGGTTTTCAATTATAATAATGAAAGCTAGAGGCTGCCCTTGGATGTGGTCTCGAGCTTCCCTCGTTGAGGGAAAAAAGTGCGCAGCAGCCGAGACCATACGGAAATCGTCTTTCACGCGGGCCAACCATGGTTAGGGAAAAAAAGCTTTTTTAACATTAAAACCAACAGTAAACTTTCACTTGTGTACTCACATTGATTATTTGAATTAATGAAAAAATGGAAAATTGACAATCATTGCTTCACGCATGTAGTAGTTTTCGTAGATTTTGGGCCCCGATGCTTGCTCTGGTTGAGTACCAACATGAGGTGTGCCAAGTTTATTTTTAGGGTGCACTCACCCACTACCCAAGGTAAAAAAAACACATCCATTCTAAATGTGAATTTTAATACGATAGAGCATGAATAAATAGCACAGAGTTATAAGAAATTTCACTCTTATATTATGTCCCGTACACTTGAGATGAGTCGTATACGTGCAGAAAATGTAGGCAGAGATAAAATTAAAGAGCGTGCATTTTGATACAAGTAGGAAACCGGAGCATTTTCCGTTTGCGCAAATTAATGCTTTGGCGAAAACAAAATATCCTTGTAAAGTTACCCGAGATTTGAATCCTGTTAAATCGGACTATAAAAGTTGCAGATACAATAAAAAGTTCCGTACGTCAACGTGCCGCCATTGGTTGGAAAATTTTCCCGCGTTTGATGGTGAACAAAATAAAATCCCCACCGCAAACGAAGCGCGACGAGCAAACGGAGGTAAACGCAGACAGCCATCCGCAGCATCCTACGTGGAGCTACAGCGCGTCCCAGGAGAAATGTTTTCGTAGATTAAAACTCGCGTCCTCGGACACGTACAAATTTCGCGCGAGCACCGCTCCACTGCGAGCAGGCAGACAAGTATAGGGAAAAGGCAGGAAAAAAAAAGTAGACGCGAGAGCGGGAGACGGGGCAGAAGAACACCATCAGGCAATGACTCCCAAACGGGACGAGGGCGCTTGTTAAACGTATAGCACATACGTCACGATTAGGATCGCGCAGGTGTAGGGTGTATTCATGCGAACGCGGGCGCTCATGCGTACGGACTGGTACACGAAAAAAGGTCTCCTGACCCGCCCCCGCGTCCCGTCTTTTTCTTTCTTTTTATTTTTAACATTTGTCCTGCACCTCTGGGAGAAACGGAAATTAGTGAGAAGTGTCATTTCTGCGACAACAGCGACAACGATGACATCGACTCACAAATTTTTCCCATTTTCTCTGCAACCACGTGTAACTAACTATGTACGTGTTGCCCAGCTCACGGTCTTATTAATAACACCAGGCTTCCTGTCTCAACGACGCGTGTTAATAATTAAGTCTAATGGGCCTCGTTCGACGCATGTTGCGTAGGTATAGTTATTGATACCTTTGCTCTAAGGGTGACACAAACACAAGCTTGCTATTCGTATCGTTCTCACGTAAATTATTTTTCGTGGACAAAAGGTGGGCTTGATTACAAGGAGCTGTGCGTATGGAAGCACGTGGATTGCTTGTGCGTGCTCTCTGTGAACAGCGTCGATCAATCATTCTATAGGTACGACGTAGAGCAGCCCTCGCACGCCACTCCACGTTACAGTGGCTCATGGTTGTGGACAAAATGAATTTTCGATTATTGAGTTTGTCTATACTTGGGTACCTTTGGTAACTAAGTGTGCAGTGACTTTTTTCCTCACCCTACGCGCGTGCTTTCACCATGAACTGGATCATTCTGAAAGTCGACTATCTAAAATTGATGAATTTAAAATAGAGACTCATGGCCATAGTAAATGGCAACAATATTATTTTGGATGAATTAAAAACGGAGTAACTCGGCCTATATAACATTACGCAATAATTCAATTGGTATTTTTTTGCTATTTTTTCTATCAGTGCACTACTTTGCATGATTTTAGTTATGCATTGAGGGTATTGCTCTTAACCCCTCCCCCCCCACCACATCCAAAACAAAAATAAATACTAGCAAGGGACTCATCGTTTGAAAAGCGACCTGACCAATAATCAAACCCGTGCCTCTTGGACCAGCTGTATCAACATGTCAGATCCGCTTCTCTTTACATTTATTTGGCATCAGTTTGGCAGAAATAAAATTAATTCTTAGTGGTTGAATTATGATATTTTTGGGTCCAATGACGTTTTCAAAAGTCTCAAAGCCTCGAGATCTTTGTTTTTGAAAGTCTCTGTAAAAACATCATTTTGGAAATTCTACACAAATTAGGTCAAGTTAATTGATTTGCACTGATATTACTCAGTAAAAAGTTTAATACAGTTGTTGTTACGAGACGTAGAAAAAATAAATTACTAAAATTATTTATGTAGTTTTTTTTATTATTGTAAGTTACTTGGATTGAAAAAAATTCTATTGCACGACCTTCACTAAAACAATTACACTGTTAATGTTTTGTTCATGTGGGGAAGTATTATGACGAAAAGCTAAACGAAATGTAATGCACCTGTCCATAACAAAACAAGTATGATCGTAGCACTCGTTTACTGTTGCCAGAACCGACCGTACTTATAAGTCCACTGTATGTGTAAGCTACACGTAAGTCAACTATGTATCAGCTGTGCATTATATATGAAAACGAGTATCAGATCCTTTAGAGTCGTATCATGTGAAGTACATTGGCACAATGGACCCCAGTTATTTATTACAACATTGACTGGAATGTAGCTGACCAACACAAAGTAAGGTTGAAAAAAATACCAACTGTATTAGAGAAGAACTATGTAAAACCAAGCGCATAAATGCAGTACTCGAGTAGCGTAAACACTTGGCATCGAGCTTTTTTAGGATAAGTATTACCAAATCCATATTTCACGACTCAGGACTCTCAGGAGATATACGAGGCTTTGAAGAATTAAAGAATTATAAAAAATACTTGTCTACGTTGGTGAAAAATTTTGTATTTGAATTTTTTAAATTCATTCTGTCAAAGAAGATCGCTCTGGGGTATATATACCATATATATATATATACCATATAGATAAGATGGCACTGGATATTTCTTCAAAGAAGCCAAGTATGCAGTTCTTTTTCCTTATGTTACACACTGAGAAAAGTGGTGTTAGAAAAAGTGTTACAACTATAATTAAAATTACTATATTTTATAGGAAAGCTGAGACATACTCGCCATATTATAAAAATTGCTATGCTACATAGTAAAACCAGATCATATTAGAATTTGCTATTCAACATAGTAATTTTTGCTTTGTTCAGAAATGAGAAAAATATATATATATCTTACTAATATCTGATCTTATCTTATCTTACTAATATATAAAGCAAAGTCGCTAAAACCGTTGTAATCGCTAACCGCAAAAACTACTGAACCGATTTTGCTGAAATTTTGCATACCGATTCTTGACACTTCCTAGATGGTTTTAGTATGGTTTTTATCTTGAAAAATTTAATAACAATAGCAAAAAATAAGCTCAAAGTTTTGCAAAAATACGTCAGCTTTTCACTTTAGTTCAGTAGGATCCGCTAGGTAGCGTCGACATAAAATCGAAGCTATCTGCAACAGAATTGAATAAGTGTGGTTATAATACGCCGGAGCGTCTCGAAGAAAGATACAGTCGTTATCCGGCAGTTCATCGAGCTGCATCGAGAATGTACATGATCGACGTGCAGCTGGGCATCCCGGTTACCGACGACGCTCTTCTCCAATGGGCAAGTAATCTAGGTCTACTATCACCCTGAACTTCCAGGATTGACGAGTGCCACCAATAAAAAATTTATTCTAACCGATTACGTCTCCGGGGGAATACCAGGAGACGTGTCTAGCCAGAGCATATCCTGCTCCAACCCTTCAGAGTTATGTGGCCGTACCACAATCTGGCCTCGTGCCGTCAGAGAAGTTTATACCATAAATGTAAGCCAGGGAAAACAGCCCTGAGGGGCATGGGCAGCCATAATGGCTTCCTTCTCAGTGGTCGTGTCCCCAACGGCATCCCCACATTTCCCCAACTAACGATGAGCGGTTGGTGATCCGGAGAACAACCTAAAGATGAAATATTTTTTGATCAGCGGTGTACCTCCCTCATGTACAGTCTCTGTCCACAGAGACTCCGAGGGTAAGAGTCAAGCTACCCGCAGCTGGCTCTCCATCATCGAGAATAATAATAAGGAATGACTGGAAATTATACCACTGGCCCTTTTCAGGGCCAATGTAAGCATTTACGTTCTCTACCTAACCATTAATCTCATCGGTTCTTTTTAGGGGCCACCTAAGTGTAAACTACTTTGCCGACAAATACATTTTTACTACCATTTCTGGAAGTGGTTCGTCGACTACTTAAAAGACTATATATAAAGACCGCTACTATTAAACCAAGTCAGTCATTAACTGGCAGACGTCACGAGCAGAGTTGTTCGTCGCAAGGCTGGGAACCCTGGTGACCAACGACCCTATATTACCCTCTCGACTCTAAGCATTCAACCAGGAATCACCGATCCTCTCCAAGGTCTGCGCTGGGTGAACCTAACAGCTATGAAAGAAAAGAAACTTGATCCAACGGGAGTCTCCAACGGGCAAGCATTACGAACCAATCTCTACTAATCTCTCCACCTTAGATCATCAAAACAACTGAGTCTGCAAAAAAAAGGTGCTTTAGACACCAACGTTTTCGACGTTATATCAGGAGACGTTAAGAAAGAGCACTACAACTAGCCCCAAAGCTTCGGACTTTGTAATTTTTCTCCCAATCAGTCTGGGGCTTCAACATCAGGCCAGAGAAGATCACCCTGAGGTATCCAGGCAGTCACAATTGTTGTTAACTTCAGTCAAGAAAGAGTATACTTAAAAAGTTCACCGGTCTTTTTTAGGGCCATCGGACGTTGAACTACCTTGCCAACAAATAAATCAGAACTTAACAAAGTTGACAGAAAACAGCCTTTAGGGGTCACAAAAGTCGCAAGTATGCTATTAGTCGCAACAGGGTATATTGGAAGAAGAACTTCAAATGTATGTAATAAATACAATTTTAGGCGTCAAGAAACTGACGCAAAAAATTTATCAAGATTCGAACAGCCAAAATCGACAAACAAAGAATCCATTTCGTGAGGGATCAGCTTTTCATTTTACCCCCACAGTAATCTCTTAAATCTTTAAAGATCTAAATTAAAATTTTTAAATAAGTAGAAAAGATATTTGTATTTTTGTGGCAATAAAAATTGTAGAGATTAAGGTAGTTGACAAGATGCAGTCGTGCTCAGTGAGAACGAAGATTAATGCGTATATTACTGTATAGTCAAAGTAGAAATGGTTGAGTTAGTTGAGTACCACCCGTCTCTTTGCCTGCGCAGAAGAGCAAAAATTGGCTGTCTGCGCTGCTTGACGAAATCGGGCAACGTTGTATTCTCATATATATATGTAGATGTATACATACATGTATATTATTTTTGTTTACCTTTTTTTGAGAATTAGGTTATCGTATTACTTAATTTGTGTTCAGCCGTTTATTATGCAAATAAATATGAATAATCTAACATTGAAGAACGGAAAATTTGTAACAAAAAAGTGTCGGAAGTAATACATTTCTTATGTACATCGTATGAATAAAATGAAGTGGTGAAGAAGGTATACAAAACTTATTTTCAGAAATAATCAACGGTAAAGCTAGAATCACGAGAAACAAAAAAATTATTTGCTCAGTTACTGACTTTTTAAAAAAAAATGTAAATATGGAAAATAAAAGTTAAAATATAGATTAAAAAACTAATACCATCTGTACTGGTTATTTCTACGAAATTTATTAGTGAAATAGGTTTTTTACTTGTTACAATATTTAATAATAAAAAATCATTGTTCAAGAATTTATTTGACAGATTGTTGTAATACAAATATATTTTGGTTAATTTCTGTAATTATGTACTAGATTATTCATTTGATAACTTTATTGCACATTTTTCTGTTTATTAATAAGTTTATTGTTTTACACAAATTACATTCCACAGTTTCAAATTATATTTTGAGTTCATGAATGACGTGTATATATAGCCACAGTAGATGTATATATACAACGAGGGCGAACGACGTTGTCATGTCTCAAATTGTATATATAAGCTGTCTGCTAAATTGGTTACGTTCGCTTGAAATACACGATGTTTGTACTAAAATTCCTCAAAAACAAGTAGCGGAAGGAACATCATGAGATAACGCAAGATATTCCTTGGATTCCATGGATTCAAAAGTTAGTTTTCTTTAAAAATGTATAGAAAATTATTCTTGTAATCTTTAAAACTGCATGGCTCACATCAGTGTAACAGAGGCATCCCATGATAAAAGCCATAAATTTATAAGTTAATATCTTAGTTTTTAGCTGCGGTACCTATGTTGAAATTTTACTGATGTGTGAAGGACAATAAAATGTACTTATTTGCTAAGTTTCGAGAAAATCTAAGCTCCAGGACTTTGTTGCTCTGGTAATAAAGTTGTGAGATAAGAGAAAAAAATTTTTTTTTAATATATATTTTTTAGGAGTTTAAAATCTTAACAGCTTTAAAAAATAGCCCTTTTCATAAATTATACGGGAGAAACTGCAAATCAACCGCTTATTATGGCCAACGATTATTTTATGGCATAAGGAACGCATGGTACTTTTCAGCATAATTATAATTTTTTAATTTTTACAGCTTATTATTTGACCAAATAAACTGTATGGATTGCGAACAAATATGTTTTAAATAAGAAGATTTTTGTTCTGAGAAGTGTCAGGAATAATGGGATTTTAGTAATAATCAATTAATTAGCAAAAAATTAGTATATTTATTCATCTGATAATGAATGTTATCAGAAAAACAGGCTTTAGGAATATCACACACTCGATTTGTTTTGAACTCTGAAGCCTTAAAAAAAGGTAAACAGTTGGTTGAAAGTAGTCATGTGTGCGATGTTACAGAATTTGAAAGTGATGGAGTTAGCAATTTGACAAGTGCCGTCGTAATAAGGCAGACCTCGGTAACTTCAGCTTCATACAAAGTTAACCTGCATGTATATTTTATTCAGATCATTTTAAAAATTTTTTCAGTTGCAATGCACATAAAAATTACCTTCATTTACAGTTGGATAATCACCGAAATTCATGTAATTTTACTCCATCTGTCTTTGTACTACTGTTACGCTGAACAACACAGCACTTTCTTACACATATATTTCATAAACGTTTTAATAATAGAAATCACAGTGATCATGTCTTATTTCACGTAACTATCTTTTCCGCCTTCTAACGTACAAATAGCACCTTCGCCGCTTGATTTTGGGTTCTCAGGCGGAAAAATAGTATACGAAACTCGTTCGAAAAGGCTTCTTTACAAACCTCGTTACGGCCCTTGCCTTCGGCTCGTGCCGTAAACCTCTCGGTTCGTAAATCGAAGCCTTTGCAAACTCGTACGCAATATACTATTCTTTTTGCCGTCTGCTTCTAAGAGTGTGCTCTGGATTGAAAACTAACGAGACTTTATTAATATATTGTTACATTCAAACATTTTACAACCGTTCTTGGCACCACATAGTTCATTTTTTTACATTTGTGCAACTGCAATTTCATAATATTGTTACTATTTATGCATACGTGATGATAACATCTGTAAATTTGACGAAATGCTGTTATTCTTTTTTTCATTAAGCAAAAATGACAGTAATTTGGTACCCCAGGTTTCCTATTTTCGCCACTACGCACGCTGGTGTTGACTCATCTATCCCCTCCCATTACTTGCACCTGGCCAATAGAGTAATAATTGACTGTTGAAATACAAAGTATACCATTGTGCTCATAAACATGTCAGCTAATTTTCCGTTAACACACTTGTTCGTTAACAGTAAACAAATCTCAGCGTAACTATACATATATAGAAAGAAACTAGCCGTGCATGTAACAGCATGAAGTCGTCCTGTCAAGAAGCACTTTCACATCTTTGGCCGTCAGCAAAATCTCTACCGGGCTTTCAAAGCTCTCGTGCCTCCTTCGCATCGGATGCCATGTCTCAGCTGAGCGCAGTCAGCTGGCAGCGCGGCAGAGCGCCACCTGATGGCCTGCCGTAATTTTACGGTCAAAGCTGCCAACTGTGCCAAGATACTACTGAAAATCTTGGCGTATATTTGGACGGTAGGATATATTTGTGCCCTCTAGAAGTCGAGTAGGTGTCATATCTTCCAGAGACAACACTTCGCTGGAATCGTAGGTAAGAAAGTATGCGACAAATGTGGAAAATGTGGGGGACCTCAGTGATCAATCAAAATACACATAGAGAGAGAAGACAGTCGGTTCTTGGGTTGCTGGAAGAGCGTAGATTGATTATTTTATGTATGAAAAAGATTAGAGCAGATTACAGTAGATAGATGTTGATCACGATGAATGGTCACGTGTTAAAATTTCATTTGGACGCTATTGAACGGATGCTAAAACCATGAGTTTTACAATTTTCATAGTGATAATCGAAGCCTATATTTAATGACAACACAAAATGCCCTCTCATGCAGCAGTATGAAGCTAAATCAATCATATTATCCATTTAAAAGGTATGTAATGATAAGATCTAAGTATCGTGTGCTATGAGAAACAAGAAACGCAGAGATACAAGTATTATGTGACATGGTGATAGAGTGGCTGGTTTTGGAATTTTTCAAGAATTCTCTTGCTTGAGACGGTTTACAAAAGACTTGAAGTTTGATCTGTAATGCCGAACGTTCGGTTAAAGGTTATATTAAAAACATGTAACCGTAAATTAGAAGTAACGAACACGGCATCTGTTTCTGCAGTTATCATTGAAACATACCCTAGCATGACTGTAATTTAGGCTTCACTGTAACAGCTGCTGAGAAACTTTAGTTCTTCTCACATGTATGTATACAATACACGTACGTGTCTGGTGCTCACTGCTGGAAGGACGGAAGTATAAGATCCTGATATTATCCTTTAGATGCACGCTCACTAGTTACAGCGTACAAGCACCTCGAAGAGTTGAGCTCGTCACCTCCTGGCTCAAGCCCAAAATTAATTGGCTCGTCTGCAGACACCTCTTCCCCCTTACCTCTACATCTCTCCAGCCCCGTTCACCAGTTCTAGCATTAATTTACCTCCAAGATGGGGCTGCCACAGAAGCCGAGGTGGACCACTGCAGTTCCATTCGCTGTACACGCGCTGTCGCGGACAGTACAGGCGTCCATCGCAAAGCCCAGTCGTGATACCGCACAAAATAAAGAGCAACTAGGCCCTGACCTGGAAAATCTATTGAGCCACGTGGTGTGGTAATGGAGGTGTGTGATTCAGTGTCGGCATGTCGACAATGCGCTTTTCGTGTGGATGTACGTACTGCATCTACATTCCCTTGGATTAATTCTCTCGGACGCTTGATCAACTCCAATGTGGGATGCGCTGGTAGGCACCCTCGCACCACTGCAATGTACACTATTAAACTCTCGGCACGTACTTGGCAGGCACTGCTTTTATTGTTTTGTTGGAGGTCGGCCCACTCGCTCATATGTGTACCTACTGTTGTCCACACATTGCCCACTTGTCGTCTTGGTGTCGGCGGTTTCGGCCCTGAATAATAAAGCAGGATTTAACGAGAGGATCGACCGATGTAATGATTCTTCTTCAGTTTTGAGCTGCGCGACTAACTGTTATTTTATTTCGTATCTGGCACTGCATTATGGGAATCAGTAATTGTTTTGCTGAAAAAAAAATTTGGTTCATCCCGTGAAATCTCGTAGGTAGTTTGAACGAGAAAAAGACAGTCGATAGTAAAAACGTAAAAATATCATCAATATTTTCATTAAAAAAAAAAAAAAAATCTTTCCACGCGATAATTAATTCCCGAACTGATTGGCGGACAAGCTTTCGAGGAAGGGACAGCAAAGTTTGTAAACAGGGTGCGCGCACGGAAATCTGCTTGAAGAAAAAAGCCGAAGGGGGGGGGGGAAAGGAAGGGCAAAAAAATTTCTCTCAATCAGTATTCCAAGCGCCGGAATCGATCTTCGGCCAATAGTTTCGCACTTTACGAGTTTTCCATGCAAATGCGGCGCGCGAAGCTGAAGAAAGCGCCCGAGAAGAGCTGGCTGCTCGGGCAAGTAAGTGAAGGGCGTGAGGGAGGAGAGCAATATCTCCCACCTGGCTCGGCGCCAGCTCTTATACGCTCCTTACGCGAGTCTCGCCGATATGACCCAGTACGGTCGAGCCACCGCTGCTTGTTACCGGAAACACCAAGCACATTAAACGCCGAGAGCTTCGAGGAGTGCGGACCGCACTGGGTGCACACGTGGATAGGAATGTACGCGTAGGATTCTGTTTACGATTAACCGAACCGAGATTTGAGACTCTCGGTTCATTCGCCTGTGCCATGGTCGGCTGCACTGGTGTGAACGTCTTAACGAGGGGACTTTTTCCCCTCTAGTTTTGTCGATGCTGTTCGGATGAGTGTTGCTGTTAAATCGGGAATCCGAGAGCGTTGGTTGAACCGTGCACTTTTGGCTGAACCACATATTTCTTGTTGACACGTTTCGTTTTATCCGTTTCAATGAAATTTATGACTTGGGTATGTGGCTATCTTAAGCGAAACTGGATGAACAGTATAGGTATCACCTTCTTTCGATCCTTAACGACAATTTCATATTTTGTTTGCTAGGAACAATTTTCTCTCAATGTCGACATATTTGCGGCTTATGGCGTAAAATAAGGGTACAAAGAGTTCGTATATGTAATAGAAATGAGTAAAATTTTTACGTATGAATTTTTGCTTATTTTTTCTACGTTGCTCAATAAGCACCCAATCTGTGTATATTTATAAAACTCGAAATTACTGTATTTGATACACATTTTTACCTAAATTTTGTCTACATTCAAAGTGATTTTAAACAGTACTATGTCGGTGATGCCCAAATACTTAAGAAGCCATCGCTGACATTGCTGTTGGTATCGAGCTCCGTCTCTCCAAAATTCCCGAAAAGTATCGAGGAATATGATTCAAAAGTGTTATTCCTATCGTAAAAGTGACGATTACCGTAATGGATTAAAAATCCATAAACACGCTCGGAACAAATCTTAAAAAAGTATCTAAAGCTCCTCGAGCGAGCATCTCTCCTTTGTGTTTTTTTTTTTTTTTTTTTTGTTTGTTTGTTTCAATTTACTTTGGTCGGTGCCACTAGCTGAGATTACCTTTTGATTTTTCTAAAGATACCCGGACGGCTGCAGTACAGGTGCCTGCCCTTTTTTTTCCCCGAAAATGTCTCGATAATAAACGCGCCGAGGTTAAGTGAAATACGACAATAAACGCGAACGATAAATCTCCCCGATAAAAAAGCCATCTGCATGAATCTGTCAGCCGGGGAGAGAGAGAGAGGGCGGAGGGGAGAAAAAAAACAAAGGCCAACAAGCAGCAGCCAGAACCACCGCCCGCCCACCTCCCTCGCGAACATTAATCATTTCACCAAACAAAGGGGGGGGGGGGCTGGAGGCAGAAGAAAACCCTCCGGAGACAGGCAAGAGCATAAACTCGAAGACGAGCCAGGACAAGGAGGACGATGGTATGGGTATAGTGCCGGCGGAGCTCTGTGCACTCCAGCTAGGCAGTCCGAATCGACGGAGCGAAACTTGGCTCCGGCTCTCCCGAGCTCTAATGAACGGCCGTCGAGGATCTAGCCCGTTCAAGGGAAGTTCGGGTAGAAGGCAGCTTCCGTGAGTACCTCCGAGCGAAGGCTGCCGGACGCGCCTGGCCATCCCTCCATCTACCTATTGTATCTGCAGGCTCCTCGAACGATGGGGGACGCGGCTGAAGAATTCCTAGGCAAACGAATCGACTGCAGCTTCCCCCTCGGGAGCAGTCGTCTCGCTACGTTGTAATTAGAGATCTCCGTCGCGCGCGAATTTGTGCCATTCCGTGCTCTCTCTCTCTCTCTCTCTCTCTCTCTCCATCCGTCCCTGGAATTTCGCGGCTAAATTTAGAGCAGCCACAAGTTTCCAGAGGTGCTCCCGACGAAGATCGACTTTAACTCGTTCCTCCAACTTGCCACGACTCCAGGGGGGCAAAGGAATGGGCACGTGTGCCCCTCGGCGCCCGAGGATCCATCGCGAGCTCATCCGGTGCGGGTGCCTTGGTGCGCATATCCCTCCTTCTATTTCTCGGGGGTAGCTTGAAGAGGTAGGGGGGGGGGCTCGCCACTCGTTTGCCCCAGCGGCCGTAAAGTTGTTGGGCGCGACGTGCCCGACGTGAGTTTCATTACGTTTCTTATGGGTGTACCAGTCGAGCTCTGAGATATCGCTGATAAGAGACGCGCGCCGGGGGAAGAGTGTATGACTTTTGGAGTTTGCAAGCTGCACGGCATCCCGATAGGATCGAGATGCTTTTGCGCCACCCCCCCCCCCCCTTTCCCGAGGGTGGTATGATTATTTGAAAGTTTAACAATCGTTCCTGTGGTTTTTGGAAGCGTCGTGGATTTCCTGATCTTTGGAGGAGTGAGGGAGAGGAAGGTTTGTTTTTCGGGTGCTATAGAAGTCCTTTTGGCACGATGATAAGCTAAGAACAGTTTTGTTGGACTGATTCGTGTCTTTATACCTGTTTCTATGGCGTTAAGGCTTAATTTTTAATTTTTGAAATTTCTTACCAAATTTGCAGAGATTGACTATTAAAAATTTTATTTATATTTGAATTCACTATTCACCCAATAGTCTACCAAGGGTTAGTATTGAAAACTAAAATATTTTTGAAAACAGCCAAAGATACGGAAATCATGGAGCAACTTACGTCAAATCATGCACGGAAAATCGAGGATTGGACATCATTTCGTTGAACATACCTGAAACAAAGAAAATAAAAAAACACATTAATTCATAAAATAAACAATAGGAATTTTGGCAGTTACAATGAATAAGTGTGAAAAAAAAAAAAAATCATTTATGAGAGTCAAAGAAGATCGTAATGTATAATACATATGTACGGTTCGTAGCGTACATTGACGCGTGCCTAAATAAAAAATTTGATACCCCTGCAAGTTATACAAGTACAATAGATATAAAGAGTCAGACAGGGGGAGAGCGGGAGAGACCGTAAGTCGTGACGACGGATTGGCTTCCGAATCGTATTAGTCACGTGCAGAGATACTAAATGCGCCGGATGCCGGTCATACGGAGCGGAAGGCGGGCGAGCTGGCTCGGCAAGGGCCAAAGTTACGGTTGTGGTTCCTGAAGCAAGATCGAACTTGGCCGACGTAAAATTACTTGCACGTCTATAACGCTATGTGTGTGTGTGTGTCTGTGTATGCATCATATCGGCAAAAGGAGAGGGAAAATGAAGAGTTGGGCCGAAGGAGCGAAAGTCTTGTTCTTGGCACTCGTCGATTCTCGCATCGCCTCCCACTCGTATAACCTTCTGCCCAGAGATGTATGGACGGGAGAGCCGGAGAAACGTGACTGGTCGATTTTTTCTCGATTCCTGGCGCGTGCGCTCGCACACGACAGATTTATTCAATTAAGCTCGCGCCCCGTTTTCCTCGCCACGGAATCACAAACATATACACGTTTAAATATGAGCTCCGTGGCGGCGAGAGGGGGGCGCGAGCCGTTGTTTTATTTGCCAAGGGGCATTAATTCCTCGGGGGATTTATCGGTCCGGATCATCGCCGTTATTACGACTCCAACTTTTACTCCAGACGCGATTTAATAGTTTTGGCCCGAGGGATGTACATACGTATCGGTTTATGTGTAAGTTACTGCCTGTGCAGGGCGCGAGGGGTAACTTTGGCGTACTTTTGCTGTTGTTATTTTCGGATAGGGTTGGGGGAAGGTGGGGAGAAATCGCCGGTTCTAATTTAGACTATATTTATATATAATAATCACCGAGCTGTGATTTGAAAATTGCTCCTCGCGGATGCTGTGTCTGAATTTTCCATCGCTCGCCAAAGTGATTACATTTATCTGCCGGGTGTACACGTGTAAATACCTATATACATTATATCGTGTACAGCAGCAGGACATTTTGATAATGCGTATTGGTATAACAGACCGTAAATTTGAATGTTTTACGAGCTTCGTTTTTATTAACCCAATAAATAAGCCTCTCTGTCGGAGAAAAAATGGCAATCGGCAAAACGTACGTACACGAAGAATATCTGTTATCATAAAAAGTCTATGAAATCGACCATCGCCATCTTCAGACATCAGGTTTTTTTCTGTTTAAGAAGATAATTGTTTGTTAAGTATCCAAGGTACGCTGTCACATGAACACTTGTAAAAATCAACACAATCAATATCTCATTATGTACAAGTTGGGGACACAATCAAGTTCTGCGATAACCAAGTGAAATCAGTAGAACCGGAAACTCTGTGCAATTAGTTTCCACAAATTGCAAGGACAACAACAATTACGACGAGGATAAAAAATTTGGAACTACAACAAATCACTTGGCTAACGAGGAGGAGGGAGGCGAAACAAATTTCACCGAACGACATAACCGCTGAACTTACGTAAACAGGAGGGCGAGCGAGTAATCTTTCTCAGTATCTCGTGTCTCTACGCGGAATCGCGTGGGGGCAGGGGGTGCGAGGCATCATTAAGATCCAGCCTCGGTTGTAGCAAGGCAGTAAATAAATAACAAAATGCCCCCGATGCATGGGTTTACGTGTGTACGACCAACACCGCGCGGAAAGTTGGCCCGGGCAACTTTGATCATTAGGAACAATTGATTTCGAAGCCCAGCGTTGTTCTCGAGGCACGGCGGTGCGTGACAGCCCTCCTGCTCTGGTACAGGTACTCGCCGTATAATCATCAGTTTTGTCCTCGTCAAGGGGGCAACTAACTCGCGGCAAAGTGTACGCACTTTTGCTCGAGACCGTCGCAAGAACCGCATATAGGCTCGGTGCAGTGGAGATACACGAGCGGGGATGGGAGAGCAAGGCTTGTTTACTTCGAAATTCGCGGGCTGCAGTCAGGCGTTTACTTTCCTACTCTCCGGCGCGAGTATGGTAAGAGCAGTGGTATACTCTGTATTTCGCACAGAGGGGGAAGGGAGCTGGAAAAGAGGAGAAGAAAGCGCGGGCCAAAGTTCCGCGAGCGGAGCGAGAGGTACGACTGGTAAAGCGCACAGCTCCGAGCCATTTTTATGCACTAGCAAGAAGAGAGAAACGGCAGCTCTGAGGTAAGTACTTATATATGTGCCTTGTTCTCGTGCAAACACAATGCACTGTATACTTGAGCATGTCTGTCTGCCTGCGTGTGCCTATCCGAACGCAAGGGTATATATATATACAAGTGTATTTATATGCAAGCTGTGCACGAGACACTGTAGCACCCCAAGAATTGTGCTCGCAAGAGAGAAAGTAGTCAGCTCAACCTGTAGCTCATCCAAGATATATATGTATATACCTATACCAGCTCTTTGTGCCAGGAGGACGCAGTACGCACAGGTGCGCTCCGCACCTTAGAGAATATAGACATAGAGGAAGCATTGTATGCTCCGACCGCGAGACGAGATGAGAGAGACAAAAGATAAATAGCAGTACAACCTTTCTCTCTCTTACACGCCTCTGATTAGTTGGCCCCCTTCCGCATATATAGGTATAGTCGTGTCCACGAGTGGTGGTCGTGGGGGAACAGAGCAGATATATGTAACCTAAGCTCTGATGAAAAAGAACTTATACATTACCAGAGAATATAGAATATATCCTCTTTAAGTATAGAAGGCCAAAGCGGAATTCCGAGCAATACACACTAAACACAATAATCTTCCATTAGAAAATAATTAAAACAACAAAATTTGAATAAAAATTTCCAATTTTAATTAAAGCTCTCTTACCTGGTTAAACACTTCATGTATGGCTAATGACTCAGTTAGAATGTTTTGTTTGTCTTCGATAGCTGAGCGATCAAGAATGCTCGATTAGCTTTTGTGCTCTGGTCTTGAAATCTGATCTATGCTATTTTTTTTTTTTTTTTTTTTTCAGGTATATATTTTCATAATACTCATTATTGTTAATAATTTTTATATATTCTTATAAATACATTTATTTTATAAGATTTCACACTGTAATAATAAGATTTAAAAAACTACTCTTGGCTAATGCCAATAAAATACTAATGCAAAAATGTGTAAATACTTTTTGTATATTATTATTATCACAAGTGTAAATATTATTCATTTAATTATTTACTGCATCGATCAATACGGATTTATTGGGGTTATAATTTCTAATACGCCCTTTATCCTTCATGTATGCTATCCTGATGAAAAGTACTGCCATACGGAAAAAGAAATCAAGCATCTGTAGCATGAATACCATCCATATATCGACCGTGTGAGAGAAGTATTGGGTTAAACGCATTGGCTCACATAGCAACACTGTACGATACAGGTATAGACGGTATAAGATGCGCTCCAACGAATGTAGTATAGTCTGCTAGCGTATGCACTGTGACACACACGGTCGTAGCGCATAGAGCCCACGCGCAAAGTGTTTCGTAAGTACTCATACTGATTTTGAATGAGAGACATGCATGAGATGCACAGGCATCTCAGGTATTCTACGTGCCTATCATGGGGTTGATCTTTTTCACTGTGCTTACTAAGGTATACTTAATCTGTTAGAATACACATTACTGTAAATTCAAGGGCTGTCCTATGATAAAATATTACGTAAAAAAAATTTTTTATATATTTATATGGCAGAGAAATCCTAATAATTTGATATAATCAAGACTCAATAATAGACAATTCTTTGGATATAAATACGTAGTTCCAACTTCTACTGATATTAACCGATGTGATTGACATCATAGTACATAATTAGTTAAATCCATCATTTTAACACATAGTCGTAACAAAAAATGATTTTTGTATTTACCTAAAGAAATTTTAAAAAATTTTATAAAAACTACGAGGAATATTTCTATTGGCATTGTCATACTGTTTAATCTTTTCGCGCTGGCACAGGTGTTTATTAATTTACCTTTTGCCGTATAACCTTCAAAATTGTAACGTATACTGATGTTTCGGTGACTGTCTCCGCTCTCTCTCTCTCTCTCTCTCTCTCTCTCTCTCTATATATATATATATATATATATATATATATATAATGCACTCAGCGCAGGGTGTTGACAAATAAAGTTGAGCACAATTCACATGTAGTACACTTGAACAAAACATTAGTAATTAATGATGAACAATCGCCACATTAATTTAGTACTCATTATAAAAATAACTATTACCTTGGTTATTCATCATTATACACATAAAATCACACGAGCATCACACATATCACATCAGTATATCAGCTGTAATGAATGCGTATTGCAGACCGCGTATGTTATGTATAGGTATGCCTATAGCTCCCACTCGAATTCAGCGTGCGTACACGCAAAACACTTTGCGCGTGGACTCCACGCGCTACGACCGTGTGTGTCATCTTATCTTACTAATCTTACTAATATATAAAGCAGAAGCGCTAAAACCGTTGTAATCGCTAACCGCGAAAACTACTGAACCGATTTTGTTAAAATTTTGCACACTGATTCATGATACTTCCTAGATGGTTTTAGTATAGTTTTTATCTTTAAAAATTTAATAACAATAGCAATAAATGAGCTCAAAGTTTTGCAAAAATATGCCAGCTATTCACTTTATTTCAGTAAAATCCGCTAGGTGGCGTCGACATAAAATCGAAGCTACCTGCAACATAATTAAATACGTGTGGTTATAATAGGCTGGAGCGTCTCCATAGTGTTGTAGTCGAACTTCGGCAACTCAACGAGCTGTATTGAGAATGCTGATAATAGTCTTGCAGCTGGGTATCCCGGTCACGGACGACACTCTTCTCTAAGGGCGAAGGGACCTAGGTGTCCATTCACCCTGAATCTCGACGAGTGCGATCGAAAAAAAAAATTATTCCAACCGATGCCGTCTCTGCAACAATACCAGGATATATATATAGCCAGAGCACAATCTGCTCCAACTTATCAGAGTTTTGAGGGAGTTCCACCATCCCACCTGGTGCAGTTAGAGAATTTGTGGCTACAAATGTAAGCAAGGGAAAAAAACAGCTCTGAGCTCTGAGGGGCATGGGCAGCCACAACGGCTACCTTCTTGGTCGTCGCGTCCCCAATGCGCTTACCCACATGTTCCCGTCTAACGATGAGCGTTTGGTTATCCGGGGAACGACCTGAGACGAGATATTCTTTGGTCAGCAGCGCACCTCCCTCTATCAGTCTCCGTATATCGAGACTCCCAGGGTAAGAATCAAGCTATCCGTAGCCAGCTCTTCATCATCAGGAATAATAATAAAGAATAGCCTGGAAGTTTCACCACTGGCGCTTTTTAGGGCCATTATAAGTATTTACGTTCCCTACTTAACCATTAATTTCATCGGTTCTTTTTAGCATCCATCTATGTGTAAACTACCTTGCCAACAAATACATTTTTATTACCATCTCCGGAAGCGATTCGTTGACTAAAAGACTATATTAACTAAAGACGGGCACTATTAAACCAAGTCAGCCATTCACTAGCAGACGTCACCTGCAGAGTTCTTCTTCGCAAGGCTGGAAAACCCGGTAACCGACGACCCTATATTACCCTCTCGACTCTCAGAATTCAACCAGGAATCACTGATCCTCTCCAAGGTCTGCGTTGGGCAAACCTATAACAGCTATGAAGGAAAAAAAACTTGAGCCAACGGGACAGCCTCCACTGGACAAGTATCACTAACCAATCTCCCTATCTAAGATCACCAAAACAACTGAATCTGCAAATAAAAAAGGTTTTTTAGACACCAACGTCTTCGACGTTATACCGGGAGACGTTGGGAAAGAGCACTACAACTAGCCCCAAAGCTTCGGACTTTGTAATTTTTCTCCCAAACAGTCTGTATCTTTAACAGCAAGCCAGAAAAGATCACCCTGAGGTATCCAGGTCACAATGGCTGTTAACTGCAGTCAAGAAAGAGTTAACTTAAAAAACTCACCGGTCTCTTTTAGGGCCATCGGACGTCGAACTACCTTGCCAACAAATATATTAGAACTTAACAAAGTTGACAGAAAACACACTTTATGGGTCACACAAATTTTAAGCATGCCAAAAGTCGCAAGAGGGTGAATCGGAAGAAAACTTCAAGTGTATCTAATAAATACAATTTTTTTTAGGCGTCAAGAAACTGACGCAGAAAATTTATCGAGATTGAAACAGCAGCGTCAAAATTAACAACTAAAGAGTCCATTACGTGATAGATCAGCTTTTCATTGTACCCTCACAGCAATCTCTGAAATCTTTAAAGATCCTACTTCAGATTTTTAAATAAGTAGAAAATGTTTTTGTGTTTTTGTGGCAATAAAAATGTAGGGTTTAAGGTCCAGGACTTTGTTTCTCTGGTAATAAAGTTGTGAGATATGAGAAAAAAAATTTTATTTTAATATAAATTTTTTGGGGGTTTAAAATCTTAACAGCTTTAGAAAATAGCCGTTTTCGTGAATTACACGGGAGAAAACTGTAAATCAACGGCTTCTTATGGCCACCGATTATTTTATGGCATAAAGAACGCACGGTACTTTTCAGCATAATAATTTTTTTGAATTTTTACACCTCATTATTTAACCAAATAAACATATGGATTCCGAAAAAATATATTTTTAATAAGAAGATTTTTGTTCTGAGATGTATCAGGAATATGTGTAAAATTTCTAACTAAAAATGTTTTACATTACATGTCAACACACTACGGTGTTTTATTTAGTAAGTCTCGGGCGAAGCCGAGACGGGGGGCTGCTAGTAGTGTATACGCTAGCAGACCATACTATATTACTTTGAGCGCATCTCATACGATCTATACTTGAACTCCAAGCATTGCACACGTGAATCGATAGTCATACTAACGCAGTATAGATTCTCATGCTACAGCTGCTTGATTTTTTTTTCAGTGCACCTTCCCGTCGGTTTCCATTGAATAATGCCAATAAAAAATAAATTATACGTGTTGTAATAGTATAATATTGAATTTATGCTCGCATTAGTATTTTCTTGGCATGAGCCAAGAGTAGTTTTTTAAATCTTATTATTACAGTGTGAAATCTTATAAAATAATAGTACATTACGCCACAAGAGCGCAAAGTATCACTTTGCGCCCGCGGGCGAACTTTGCGCCCGCCGACTACTTTGCGCCCTGGGGCCCAAAGTAGTCGAAGGGCGCAAAGTTCGCCCAAGGGTGCAAAGGCTTGCGCTCGAGTAGCGTATATTATTTTTCCTATTTTTCCGCCCTCGGGTGGTTTTGGGAGGCTGGTACTTCCTTGGGCGAAAAAGCAGTTTTCCGGAACTCGTTCGAAAAGTCTCCTTTACGAACCTCGTTACGTCCCTCGCCTTCGGCTCAGGCCGCAAACCTCTCGGTTCGCAAACAGAGACTTTTCAAACTCGCAGGAAAACTACCATTTCTTCTTAAGGGTGTAAAGTGAGGTTATCAACTCTACATGTATACTAAAAAAATTAATTAAAGTTTATAAACCTCAAATTAGTATGCAAGCATTGCCATATATATGCTAACTCCAGTGGATATATATTGTAAGGCTGCGTACAGACGCAACGCCAGTACTTTTTACAATCCATTTGAATGCGCGAGTGCAAGTGAGAGAGGGCGAAGAGATGACGGATCGTCCGCCCTCTCTCTCGCACCCGTGCATTCAAATAGATTGCGTGCAGATTGATATTGCCGTTGTGTCTGAACGCAGCCTAGGCTGCTGATATTGCTGCTTTGCGTTATGTCCATTGCCAAAAACCATGCTTTTTTAGAGCCTATAGTATAAAATTTACGATCTGCATGCCAATGTAGCGGTATGTATGTGTATACTGGCCCTAGTAGTATTAAATGGTCTTCAGTCGCGACGGTAACAGAGTTACTAATATTCGATATTGAGTTGATATATGTGCATACATTGTTTTTTCAAATATAAGTGTGCTGACTTCAAAGATGGTAGCATTAAATTGCTTTTAACTAAGGGGAATCAAGGTATGTTTCGTGAGACAGATTGTGCGGGGTCCAGGGGCGGCAGCCCCTGGTAGGGGTCCAGGGGGTGAAGCCCCTGGTTGGGGGGGGGTTACGGGGGGGGCGAAGCCCCCCCGACTACAAAACATAAATTGTTCGTTCTTAAAAGAAAAAAATCCGTTTTCATTCTTCAAAAATTGTACATAAATATAATTTCATCCAAATTTTACAATTTAATTTCGAAAACTTATAGAATTTCGCCCCCCGACTACAAAACATAAATTGTTCGTTCTTAAAAAAAAATTCCATTTTCATTCTTCAAAAATTGTATATTAATATGATTTCATCCAAATTTCAGAATTTAATTTTAAAAACTCATTATAGAATTAAAATAATTCAAAATTATACTATTTCACATTATTATATAACTTTGTAAAAATTGATACTTATATGTTTTGCACACTATTTATTATATAAAAATATATAAAAATTATTAACAATAATGAGTATTATGAAAATATATACCTGAAAAAAAAAAAAAAAAAAAAAAAAAAAAAAAATAGCATAGATCAGATTTCAAGACCAGAGCGCAAAAGCTAATCAAGCATTCTTGATCGCTCAGCTATCGAAGACAAACAAAACATTTTAACTGAGTCATTAGCCATATGTGAAGTGTTTAACCAGGTATAAGAGCTTTAATTAAAATTGGAAATTTTTATTCAAATTTTGTTGTTTTAATTATTTTCTAATGGAAGATTATTGTGTTTAGTGTGTATTGCTCGGAATTCCGCTTTGGCCTTCTATACTTAAAGAGGATATATTCTATATTCTCTGGTAATGTATAAGTTCTTTTTCATCAGAGCTTAGGTTACATATATCTGCTCTGTTCCCCCACGACCACCACTCGTGGACACGACTTTACCCATATATGCGGAAGGGGGCCAACCAATCAGAGGCGTGTAAGAGAGAGAAAGGTTGTACTGCCATTTGTCTTTTGTCTCTCTCATCTCGTCTCGCGGTCGGAGTATACAATGCTTCCTCCATGTATATATTCTCTAAGGCTCCGCACGATACGTATAGGGATGTAGGATAACAGTACCGTGGCGTTCCTATCTGTGGCTTTAATGAACGACTGTTTTGGAGTCAGGAGTAAAGTTAAATTGAAGTGATGAGGAAGGGAGAGCCAGCCAGGTAAGGTATACGTGGCCCAGCTGAGAAAGCTACCATCATGAATATTATGTATAAGTACCATAAATACTGATCCCACCAGATATCGAGTACATTGGAAACTTGTAAAATTACTAGATAAGCAGGATTAAAAACATGAATTCGTTCACTAACGTGAAAAAAAAAAATTTATCATTCGTCATTCGACGGGACAGATTCTGTGATACGTATACATCACATGAACACATTGTCCTTGTATTTCTTAAAATTGCCAAGTACTAAAGTTTGCTCGAAATGTCAAAACAACGAAATGAGTGTCACTACTTTTTCTTAAGTATATTACGGCTAAGTTAATCAGGAAGGTAATAAACATGCCAACTTCTGACAACAGATGTTAGTATACTAATGGTCAAAGAATTGAGAACTGGCCTAATATTAGGCCTAGGGATCACTCATCGTGTTTCAATTAATTACATTTAATTATACATCCGAGAACGAGTAATAAGAATGATGAAGTGGTGGTACCATTCATCACACGCGTACTTGGTTGATTTTGTTGTGATTGGCTTGGATCGTGTCGAAAGTTCACGTGACTCGATGAAAATGTAAATAAATACGTTAAAAAATGCTCAGACATGCTTAGATTCTTGTTAAATTGAGTCATTTGTGAAATTGTCGAAATGTCAGTTCCAATTCCTTTTTCACTTTCGGCTGAGGAAAAGAGTTGGGAGACCCGTAAACCTCACAGCTTATCTCCCACTCTATCTATTAAAACACAAAAATGTTTAATTTCATGTAACCAGTCAAAAGTAACGGTAATTTTAAGCTATGCTTAAGGTAGTGTCGTTGATACTGCGGAAGTCAAATAAGTTTGTAGTCATTTAACTTCTTTTACATGGCTAGCCAAGTATACTTCTTTGTACTAAACAATAGCTGAAAAGCATCAATTAAAAACGTTTATGAATTCTTCTCAGACCTCACACCCATTACCAAAAAACAATGTTTTTAGAGATGCAAATATTTCTCAGATTTTCAATTTACGCTCGGTCAATTTTCATCAAAGTCTCGTAGCTTATTGTTTTACACTACGAGTACACTACGAATTTTAACAAAGAAAATATGTAATATTCTACAACATTGCACATACTGATTTACAACTACTAACTGTGTGTTTAATTCAACTCCTTTATTCACTTCGAACAAGCACAAAAAAACTAAGAGAGAGGCACACGGATTATATAGGAGATATATATATATATATATGTAGATGGCAGGTGTCCGTCTAAAGAAAGGGCGCGAGAAACGAATTCCGCACAACCCGCCTGCCTCGTTTCGTAAACAACTTTAGATCCTGCCCGCCGTGCCTGGGCCAGATTCATCCACTGGGTCCTGCAACACATCCTCGCTGGTGGTGTCGGTTTGGACGGTTAGCAGAGACAGCTTGCTGACGGGGCGGACGTACTCGCCGGTGGCAGTCCGGATGGTGGCGGCTCGTACGAGTCCGTCGGGGCCGGGATGGACGGAAATGATGCGGCCAATCGGCCAAGCACCACTGGATTGAAGGAGCGTGTCGTCTATTAGGGCGGCGACATCGTCAACCTTGAAGTTTCGACGCGGGACCCTCCACTTGGGCCGTTGTTTGAGCGTGTTTAAATACTCGTGACTCCAGCGGCCCCAGAATTGACTTCGGATGCCGCGGACAAGTTTCCAGTGGGCCAAGCGATCGAGCGTGTCAGACGTGGCTCTGGCATCGATGACAGAGTTCAAAGGGCCACCGAGAAGAAAATGTCCGGGAGTGAGAACGTCAAGGTCTTCGGGACTGCCGGTCAACGGGGTGAGAGGGCGGCTATTGAGGACCGCCTCGACGCTGGTGAGCATCGTGGAAAATTCCTCATAGGTGAGGTTCCGCGGCCTGACGGCACGGCGAAGATGATGGCTTCATGGATTTGACACCGGCCTCCCACATTCCGCCAAAGTGTGGTGCTCGAGGAGGAATAAAGTGCCACATGATTCCTTGGTCAGCCAGCAAGCCAGCGATGCGCTCCCACTGCAACTCTGCCTCCTGGAGAGCTTCTCGCAGTTCTCGGTCGGCGGCGCGAAAGCAGGTGGCGTTGTTGCTCCAGACTTCGGATGGCCGGCCACGTCTGCTTTTGTAGTCAAGCATATGAACACAGCGACATAGCCCTTGCTCGTGCGGATGCCTCGGCCCTTAGCGCTGAGGATATTGAACGGGCCGGCATGTCGACGCCGGTGCGGGAGAAAGCACGAGCGGGAGTGATTCGAGCTGCTGGCAAAGGCGCCATGTGTTGCGTGGCGGGCCGAGCCTGTAACCGAGCGCAGACGACACACTTGTTCAACAGGCTCTTGAGTCGTCGCCGCCCACCGATGATCCAGGATTTGCGAGAGACGTACGCGCTGGTGAGTCGGACTCCTCCATGAAGCGCTCGGGCATGAGCCCAACGGATGACCAACTGAGCGAGCGAGCATTGTCCGTCGAGAATCGGGGGGTGTCGCTAGTCGAAGCTGAGAGCGGAGTACTGGAGGCAACCGCCAACTCGAATGACATCGTCGACTACCATGGGATCCAGGGGCAGCAGCGGGTTCTTTGCGGCCACGCGGCCTTCCTTCTGCAAGCTCTCGAACTTGAGAGCGAAAGTCTGCCACTGGCTGAGACGGGCGCAGGCGAGATAGGCGTCGCGCAGCTCGATGGCAGTCAAGGGCGCAAGGACCGGAAGAGCAGGATCACGACGTGTCTTGCAGCGGATCCATCTACGCAGCCAAGCAACAAAACGCAGAAGTCGATCCAGATCTGAAAATAGGTCGACAAAACTTGCAGCGACAAGTCGAGTGGCGCAACAGGTGTGGGCGATCTCCTCAGAGGTGGGTTCGGCAGGGCTCGAGAGGCTCGTAACTTCGACTGGCCATGAATCCGTGGGTTCTGCGAGCCAATGAGGGCCTTCCCGCCACAGGTGCATTTGTTGGAGTGTTGCCAAGTCAGTGCCTCGAGATGCCACGTCTGCTGGATTCGCGTCCGTGGGAACATGCCTCCAGACTTGCGAGGGCAGAATTTCTTGAGTGTGGGCCACGTAGTTGTCGACTAACGAGTTTTTGGTAGGTTCTGACGACGGAAGCCAGTGGAGCACGATTTGGAAATCGTTCCAGGCGTGGCAGCACTCGAAACTCACGGCGTACTCTTCGGCAACCATGCGGAGTAATTTTGCTGCGAGCAGGGCAGCTCGTAGCTCTAATCGAGGGATGGTCATGCGTGCTGGACGAGAAGCATTGGGCTGCAGGCTCTTGATGGTGTTTAATTTAGTGCGGGATATCAAGACGCGCCTTCGCACGCCCTCGACCGGATCATCAACGCGTGAGTAGACGACGGCTGCCATCACTCGACGACTGGTGTCTGCGAATGCGTGGAGCTGCAGAGTAGCCGAAGGGTGATAACCGATCCAGCGAGGAATGGTAAGTACGGAAACGTTCTGCAGCTGGCTCAGAAATGCGTGCCATCGCTGAGTCATGGATGTTGGCACAGCCTCATCCCAGTCCAGTCGCGCACGCCAGAGATCTTGGATGATCAGCTTGGCGACGAGGATGACGGGCGCGATCCACCCGCAGGGATCGAAGAGTCTGGCAAGGGCTGCTAGCATGGTGCGCTTCATCTGCTGTGGCTGTATGACAGGTGGAGTGAGGTGAAAACAGTCACCGATGGGGTCCCAGCTGACGCCAAGCTCGCTAACGAGGCCGTCCACTCTGAGCTGTCGCCAAGATGGCCTGAGGTAGAAGTCCACGGGGAGATCATGCAGGAGCTCTGGCTCATTCACGACCCATTTCTTGAGAGGGAATCCGCCAGCTCTCAGCAGGCCGATCAGCTGATCGCGACGGAGTCGCACAGTCTGCACATCGTCAGCACCTGAGAGGACGTCGTCGACATAGCAATCGCTCTTGACAATCGGTACGGCTTCGGCCACGCGTGACCTTCGTCTTCGCAAAGCTGCAGAATCGTGCGCAGAGGGAGATAAGGAGCACTGGCCTCGATGTAAGTCACGGTAAGCAGCTGAAAATGCCTTGGTGGGCTTGACTCGTCCATGCTCCATAGAATCCGTTGGAGATCCACGTCACGTTCATCGACAAGTATTTGCCGAAACATGATCTGGATGTCCGTGCAAAAAGCAACTCGGTGCCTTCTCCAACGCAGCAAAACGCTCGGCAGGCAGGTTTGAAGCTTCGGTCCAGCATGCAGTGCGTCGTTGAGGCTGTAGTTTGTTGAAGTCGGTCGTGATGCGTTGAAGACGACGCGCAGTCTTCTTCGTCAGTCGCCGGCTTGCCAGATGCCGTGATGCGGGATGTAGTGCACTGGCCCAGGGGACGCGCGCAGCTCGGCGTCGGTCAGCGGCCGCATGTGCCCACAGCGAAGATACTCGTCCATGAAGAGGACGTACTCAGCAGACATCTCGGGGTCACGTTGCAGTCTGCGCTGTAAAGATTGGAGGGACGCCCTCGCACTGGGAAAACTCTCTCCGAGCAGCTCGGTCCCGCTGCGCTTTAGTGGAAGGCGGACGATGTAGCGTCCGTCAGCGGCTCGGCGATGATGAGCGAAAAATGTCTCGCACTCGGCGTCATCGGGTGACTGACGGACTACTCAGGGTACGTCTTCAAGGTCCCAAAGCCGCTGCATCAACGCTACCAACTGATCATGCCAGGGCGGGGTGCTGGCATCTTGAGTCGTAAGGCAAGTGGCGATGGGGGGGGGGTGACACGACACCCGACCGGTCAAAGTCCAGCCCGCGACAGTGAGCTGCCCGATGAGATTTCCCCGGAGCAGGAGCCCTGGCCGCAGCAGGTGAGAGTACACGTCGGCGCCGAGAATTATGTCCTCATCACCCGGTGTCCCAAAGTTTGGGTCCGAGAGGTCTGGTAGGTCACGCCACAAGTCTATGACCGCTGGGGGCAGCGGTGCCGAAGGAGTGAGGAGTCCTAATCGAGGTAGGCAGCGTGCAGTCAGCTGTAACGCCCATGCCGAGTTCTGGGTTTGCACCTGTAGCTGTGCGATCATCGGCGAGTGCGTGACGCCGACTCCGCCGACGCCCAAGATGTTAGTGGCAGTTGGCTCGAGACGAGCACCGAGCTTTCGAGCGAGTCCGGTGGATGTGATCGAGATTTCCGAGCAGGCGTCGACGAGCGCCCTGACGGTGATTGTCCGCTCTCGGGTTACCTTCAGCTGGACCGTGATCGTTGGAAGAACGGCTAGTCACAGCTGCGAGTCGACCGCCGGGTCGATGCTCTCCTTGAAATCTGTAGTGAGTCGTGCTCGCTGGGCCTGAGCGCTTGTTGACTCGGGGTCGGCCTTGCGTTTACGGCTGCCGTCGTGAATCGAGCTATGATGTCTCGCGCTGCAGTGCTGACATACACCTTGGGATGGGCAGGAGTGAGCGATGTGGCCTGACCTCAAGCAGTTGAAGCACAGCTTCGATTGAGCAACGAGAGCCCGGCGTGCTGTCTCATCCAGCTGAAGAAAACGACTGCAATGGCCGATGTAGTGAGGAGCATGGCAAGCAGAGCAGTCAGCTTCGGCCGCATGTGTGGCGAGAGTCCTGTGGTTGCGGCCGATCGGTGCTGGCCCGGCAGAGCGGCCACTCGTTGAACGTGAGCTGAATGAATCGCTCGCTGAGCGTAGGCTGCGCGAGGCCTCTACTGAGGTTAGAGAGCGGCCACGCCTCTGCAGAAAGCTGGACAGGTTGGCGAATGTGGCTACTTCTCCAGGTGCCAAGGCAGCTGCATCCAGCTTCTCAAGCTCGTCCTCCCAGGCCCTCCGAGTCGATGGGTCCATGGCGGTGGAGGCAAAGGAGATCATCCACACGTCCCACTGTTCCACGGGCTGCTTCAGCGCTTCTAGCTGGTCACGGTGCTTCTCCAAGGTATCGAGCAGACCCTGCAAACCAGCAGCAGACTCTTCTATTAGAGTCTTGAGCATCCTTAGTGCCGTGATATGATCCTGCACGAGGAGGCGGTGGTGCTCGAACCGCGAAGTTGGGAGGCTCCAGGCGGTCGAATAGTTGGAGCCGACGAGCTGCAATGTATCCAACACTGCCTTTGCCTCACCTTGTACGTGCGACTTTAAATAATAAAGTCTCTCAACATCAGTGAGACGAGCGTCTTGGTGGATGAGTGCTTGAAACAGGTCGCGAAATGACTGCCAATCTTCGCGACGGCCGGAAAAAAGCGGGATGTTGATGCTTGGCAGACGAGGGCCGGCGTGAGGCCCAAGGAGAAGGGGTGGTCCACCGGGTACAGGAAGAGGAGTCAGCCCACTCTTGGCGTCAGAGAGGCATGCCTTAGCGCTGAGGTAGTGTCCTTCTCCAGATGAGTACAGGACTCTGAGGGATGCAACTTTGTCCTCAGGTGCGCCCGGAATCAAGTCACGATGATTAGCTTGGAAGTCGTTCCAGTAGCTATTGAGCAACTCTGCCCTAGCGTCGACGAGCCCCATGCTCCAGGATTCGATGCCCCTGGCTGATTGAGTGAACTGATCCAAAACATCGAGGAGAGCATGCTGCGTCGCAAGCAGATCAGACCAGCCTTGATGTGCCCTGCGAATTTAAAGCACGATGAGCTCGACGCTTGCCACTTCAAGCGGAGCCTTGTCACCCACGACGCATTCAGCATTCGTGCGCGCCGTGAAGAGTTTGAGACCTGAGAGAGAAAGAAGGGCTGGCGTGGGCCCGGCAATCAGCTAAAGTTTGGATGTGAGGCAGCGTGTGATCTGCAACACGTTCGCTTCATGACAAATTCTCAAGCTGCGTGATCGCAATCACGCGTGAAGCCCACGACGCAGACCGCGCGGTAATTGCGGCGAACATCTAATCATCTCTATCGCGTGCACCAGAGGCCTAATGTCTCGATGCGTTTGAAACGCAGAGAGTCTCAGAAATCATGGTTTTACTTACATTTCTGGGAATAGCCAGCTATCCTAGCTGCTCTGAATCCGGCTCGAAGGACCAATGTTTAATTCAACTCCTTTATTCACTTCGAACAAGCACAAAAAAACTAAGAGAGAGGCACACGGATTATATAGGATATATATATATATATACATATGTAGATGGCAGATGTCATTGCGTTGAGAGCCTTGTCCTCTGCCTGGCCTATTTCTCCTAGGTCGAGAAAGACGGTTGTCGGAGCTCGAGCATGGATTCGGCAGCGCCGCTGGTGTCCGTCTAATGAAAGGAGAGAGGGCGCAAGAAAAGAATTCCGCACACTGTGTTTACATGCACGCTATGGGTTAATAACAATTTTTAGAGATGCATTTTTAGATAATCGTTCAATTATATATTTACAATTTTGTCTACACTGTGTGGATCAACCGATATACGAAAGTAATAAATACATCAAGTGAAGTATGTTTCTGATAAAATGTTTCAAAAAGCAGTAGACAATGGGTGCTTGGGTACCCGCAAGTAAGAAGTTATACGTCTATAAAATTATATGGCAGATAATGTAATTATAAAAATAATTAATTTTTTTATATTGTAGTGCTTTACGTCCAGCTCCTTTGATAAGGGCACTAGCATGGGCACTTAGCACTTGGGAGAAGGAAGGGAAGAAGGATGGGAGGCCTCCCATTACAAGAGGGGGGTAGGGGAAATTAGGCAATTTTGGCTGCAAAAAAGTTGCCTAAACCCTCCTCGAGATGCATTGCGTGGTAAAAAAGCACGTGTGAAAAATCACAGAGGTACTTGCCCGAAAAGTCGCACTGGCCGGGAATCGAACCACGGTCTCCCGCGTGCTAATCCTCGACCTAGCCGACTGAACCACCGCGCGCTCTTTTACAAATATAAATATACCTTCTATGAAAGGATATTGTGTACAAAGGAGGTACAACTGTATCGATGGGAGCGCGCGGTGGCTCAGTCGGCTAGGTCGTGGATTGGCACGTGGGAGACCGTGGTTCGATTTCCGGCCAGTGCGACTTATCAGGCAAGTACCTCTGTGATTTTTTATATGTGCTTTTTCACCACGCAATGCTCCTCGAGGAGGGTTTAGGCGACCTCCTCGCAGCATAATTGCTTAATTTTCCCCTACCCCCCTCCCAGTAATGGGAGGCCTCCCATCCCTCTTCCCTTCCTTCTCCAAAGTGCTAAGTGCCCATAATAGTGCCCTTATTAAAGGAGCCGGACGTAGAGCACTGTAATACAAAAAAAAAAAAAAAACTGTATCGATGAAATGGGTATACCTACGGTAGTTGGGTGTGGTTATAATAAATATTTAAATACTTTATAACTGAACAGTTATAAACAGTACATTATGGTACAGTACAATATAAACAATATGGAGGCTGGACAGTACAAGACTGTGCACTTTCATGGAATCTTCCGATAATTGCAAAACAACTTCCTACTTCCTACGCTGATTACATCACTCATTCCTACTTTATATTTAATACCAAAAACATAATTGTATACAAAAGGTTAAGAAAAAACTATCATGTAGTAGCACTTTCTTTAATAGGTTAGTATTACATGCCAGTGAATGTTCTTTCAGGACGTTTATCACACATAGGTTTTTTTTGACAGATATCATTCAAGTATCAAAAGTGTACTAAAAATACCATAAGAAATACCCAAAAAAAATTGCAGATCGTTTAAATGTACCCTCTTTTACATGTTTAATTTTAAAAATTTGCATTAAAATTATAAAAATTTGTGAAAAAATTGTGTAAGCAATTATTTTTTCATTTTTAAGGTTAAAGAAATGTTTATTAATACATACGAAAGCTGCTCTGCTAATATATACTAATTTCCACATTAAAAAAAAAAAAAACATGTACCAAAAAAATCTATTTCATTAAATAAATTATTTATTTATTCAATATATAACTTAACCAAATGAATGAACACACAATAAATAAAAATTTACATTGAAAATAATGTACATTAAAAACTAGTTACGAACTGAAAGAAAAAATGAAGTAATCGGTTTTCCATTGTCGGGCCGGCTCATAGCAAAGTGAGTAAGGGCTTTGGCCAGTGTGCAAGATCGAGGTTTCATATTTCTATGGAAATTGTTTTTTTTTTTTTTTTTTTAATAAATTTGTTAAAAGAAAAAAAAAGTAAAATTCAAAATGTGTGCTGTAGCGTGGTGCTATGACGTCGTGTAGTGTGGTGGCGTGTATCTCGGCGTGCATGGTGTAGGGGAGGGTGCCGAAGTACGTCAAGAAGGGCGGGGCGAAAGGGGAGAATGAAGTAAAATTTTTCCGTTACACTTTTTCTCAAGGTCACCAATCTGAAATCGTTGATTTACTCTGCGGGACAGAACACCCCTGGTAGAAAACTACTATACATACTTGAACTGGTTAGAAACTCGTCAACGTAAATGCGTAAATGGGCTTATAACATGGTGACGAGTTCTTAGCCAGTTTATGTAGTAACGGTTTTACCCGAAGCGCCTATAGAAGTATAACGTCAATACATTCAGAAAGTCAATCAATGATCCGAAGACGCAAAAAAAAAATGGAGATCCTCATTCAATGAAGAACTTGTAAAAAAATCCATAAGATTCTCATCTGTGCCAATCTGTTACTTTGTTCGTGGCTCATTCGAACGGGTTTGCGCTTCACCTACACGTTAATTATGATGGAGCCAATCATTTGGACAGTAATCAGCTCTGATCCGCTATTATTTCTCGGGGCCCAACGAAGACGAGAGAAGAAAGTAGAGTAACAAATACGAACTCGTGCGGACGCGAAATTGCAGCTGCGGCGTTCCCGATACGTAATCCTCGCATGATGCATCGACGAGGCCACAAGCAGCTTGTCAGCTCACTAACGCCCTGTGAAATTCCCGAGAACGTATAGGGTATACGTGCAAGCAGGTGGAAGTATAAGACTCGGGCAATTGCCGTGCGCGGCGGCCCGAAAAAAATAACAAGGAACCGACGAGGGGCAGCTTTGAAATAACAAAGCTAGCATATGATAGCGACGATACGGTGGTACTCGAGGAGGGATCCCCCAACTCGTTCGTCTCCCACATACGGATGTACAGGAGATCTCGAGGAGGAGATCAGGGACGTAGCTTTTGTCATTTTATTTCCCCCACCTTCCCCTGACGCACGTAAGAAGACGAAGAAAAAAACCTCGGCTCGCTCGGTACTAGCAAGCTCCCGAAGCATCTCTCGGCAAATCCGATAGTACTACTTTTCGCGGCATGATTTTCCAGAGCCCGCTCGCGAGAAGCCACGCCCCGCGAATCTCGTGACTTCTTCTTTTGTTTTCTTTCCTCCCTCTCGACAAGAATGAGAAAATTTTTCTGTCGACTTATCGCCCCTGCCTGCTCTCGCGAATTTGTTATACTTATCCCGCACTTTCATATGTTTGGAGCTGGATAATTTGACGCCGTGCCGAGCTCGAGGAGCTGCTGTGTATATAGGGTTCAACGGTATATTTATGCTCTGGGAGACACTTTCTCTTTGGAGTCGTAGCATTTCTGTTCCAACCGTGCGAATACATCTGCGGTGGAATGTCAATTTGCTCCATCAACGTTGCAGCTCATACTTCGTTTTTGAGTCAATTCCCACCTTCTGTACTTGTACAAGTTGAGTTAATTTAGTTGAGCCAAACTGTATAGGGTTTTCGTGCAGCAAAGCGAAATCCCGTTTTTCTTCCGAAACGATGGTAGCATATCTTTTTGGTTAATCATTAAATACGCATTTGCAACAGGTTGATAATAAGTTGTTAAAAAAAAAAAAAAAAAAAAAAAAAGAAAAAAAAAAAAAAAAAAAAAGAAGAAAAAAAAAAAAAGAAAGAAAAAGAAAAGAAACGAAAGAAAAATAGAATAGTATGAAGTAAAAAAAACACAAAGTTATTAAAGTTATATACTCATGAGTTCTCAGCACGTACGAGGCCACAAAAAAAGGCTGACCGCGCAATGGTGAGTCAAACTACCGTTACATTTCCTTTATCCAATTTCAACGTACACATACGAAGCGTTCCGTGGAAAATCATCCGTTATATCGTCCTGAAAAGAATTCCGTCTTCGATGTTCTTTTGAAACTTGTCGCATTTCGTTGGAAATATTATGGGATTGGTATGAATAAGGTCGCTTAGAAGAATTTCTTTTGAACAGTTTCCGATTAAAAAAAAACTTGCTGAGTCAAAAAAATACTACGATCAAAAGTTGCCTGTGATCAGAAGTGGATAGTATGTGATATAGTTTAAATACTCTGAGATACTTAATCTGAAGTTTTAATTGAAGTTATTCAAACATTTAATTGCGTTATTTGAGTCAATCAACTTAATAATATAACTTATTCGTTATTGCATCTGAAATAGCAGCTAAAATAAAATAATGTAACAAATATTGTATTTGGATCCATATATTTTAAGTACTTAACAATTTCAATTAATGCATCTGCTTTCATTATTTAAATTACAATATTAAAGATGTGTTGTTATAAATAAAAAAATAAAATACTTCCATGATCCGTATTTAAATACAAAAAATATTAAATAATAATATTTAAATAAAATTAAATAAAAGTATTGAAAATACTTTATATGAAACATCCTAAATGTACTTTTTTTACTTAATTTCATTATTTCAAATAATTTGATAACATCTAATTATGTTTTCAATTGTATTTTAAAAATCACGTACTTAAAATACAGGACACGGTTTCATCGGTAAAAAAAAGGAGTCTTTTTGCAGCCTGATGGACAAAGGCAAGTACAGCAAATCAGCAACGTCTGCATTGTCTCTTTTAGTAAAAGTTCCTACAAGATTAATCACATCTGGTAAAGTCCAATAAAAAGTCCTCTGTGAAAAATTGAATTCAATCTAATTAATAAAATAAATAATCACCCCAGTAGCCCAAAAAAAATGTCACACAATGAGCCGTTTGCAGCGACCAGGATTTTTAAAATTCCTTACACTACATTATACGTAGAAAAGACCATCATTCAATGCCTGAAAGAGAAAGACTCTTTTGAAGCGTACAATAGCCGACTTCGAGTGCTTCCCACAATCATGCATGACGTGCACACACACGCGCGGACTCACTCGCACACGGGGCATGAATTACATTCCATCAGTTTAGCGTTCACAGCGCCACGTACACCCTGTGCCTTGCGTACGTAAATATACCTATTTGTCCTGGCGTAAGGATGAATCATCTCCCCTTTCCTTTCCACCGGGTCAGACATTGTCCAACCTATACCTAACTGAGCTATCCATAGATGTACCTATGCTTGTGTACTGTCTCTCGTTATACATTTTTTTTTTTTTATATCATAGTGTACTGACCTACTATAGGTATGTACACAGTCTTTATTCATTCAACATTTACATTGTCTTTTTAACATGTCGTTTTCATCGTATCATTATATATTTCTCTTATTTTCGCTTGTCATAACATTTTTGTTCTTTATTATTCGCATATCATATCTTTTTTTTATCTCCCCAGTCACGCAGGACCGGTTATCGAGAGCTCGTCATAATTCTTTATTTTTTAATCGCTTTTTTATTTTTCTTTTCATCTTAAAAACTAAATCTTTATCTTAAGATATCCTAAGTCAGTTTCATAAATTCGATACCCGGCAAGAACCATCAGAAAAAATATTAGTATCCCGACCGGGAATCGAACCCACGACCCCTTGAACTGTGTTGTTTCGGTGGCTAGCATGCTCACCACTGAGCCAACGACGAACTCTCTCGTTATACATCAACGTCACGTCAAGCGCAAGCTCGCTCCTACATGTTAATACATCTCGTGTCCTGTATATAGCATGTAATACACTTGACCTGCGCCACGGGAACAACAAGTTGAGCGACGACAAGACAAGAGAGGGACCAGACGTGGTTAATCTCCCTCTCTCTCTCTCTCCCTCTCTCTCTCTCTCCCTCTCTCCCTTCGATAAGCGTAAGCACCTCGATGATTATCCGAGAAGTGGTGGAGGAGAATAACGAAGGCGATGCTCTTTGTGTTCACATACGTATGATGACGTATGCACGGGAACACGCTCGTCAACTCTCACCATCGCACACCGAGAGTTCGTTTATCAGCCGAATTTTGTCCGATTCGAGGAGCATCTTCTGTTACTGCTGAGAATATTTTCAGGCGTTTAATTGCGTGGGCAAATGAGCGCATCAGAATCCACACGCCACAAAAGTTACTGGCTCCTCTCACTTGGTCCAGCTAGATAATAATCCTTTGATCCTTCGTACCGGGCATTGCGCAAGTGCAGTGTAGATCTAAAGGTTCGGTTCATTCAATAAAACTCACTCTCTGCTTCATCGTGGTCAACCCTTGTACATGTCAAATCGCTTAGTGTTTAGACCCCAGGACGAATATGGCGCCCGTCGTCGCTTAGTGACCTGAGAATAGCACGCGCATCCATTTCATGCTATCAGAGTGCGTTTCACGTTGCCATTCCACGTATTTGGAATGAGCTGTCACATAAGTTACGCTCAGGCTACGATTTACCCAGTTTTCGAGGCTAACTTCATAAGCACTTTTTAGGGTTAGTTTTTACGCATGGATAGGCACGGACGAGAGTGAGACATATTTGTCACCTTTTTTGTTATCTTTCTTATTTACTTTTATTTTATTTCATTTACTTTAAGCTGCGTAAAATTTGTATACTGCAATTTTATTTGTAAGACTGCAGCTCGCGCATGAGCTTAAACATTGTAGGACACCTTGAATCCCTTGTCGTCAATTAACACTCAACTTAACTCTCTGGCTGCGAGCGTGAGCTTACATAACACTATTTACCCATGAACAGTATGCCACATTTGTTATAGGTGGGCTGGACTCTGCGGAACGTTGGGCGCGGGTGATGAACCTGTTACGATATTTGGAAAGATGCCAAGCACAATGAAGACGTGTTTGAGTGTAGGTAAAGTCAGGGGTACATTGTAAATAATCATCTTGTACTACAATATGACATGTGTACATCATCAGCCCAAAGTGCCCTCTTTGCGCATATACCTATTTACCTCTATTTCCCCGATATTGGAGCGCCCCTCCAACGTAACAGTAGCCGAATTTTCATGCGCAGCGCAAGGCGAGAGGAGCCATTATAGGTACTACCACTCATCCCGAATCATCTTCATCATCGAAGCCTTGCATTAAAAAAAAGTGTCTCGCAGCTCCCAAAGACGATGCTCGGGTATTATCGAGGATCCAAGCCACTAGATCTGATTTAGCTCCAGCGGGAGAACCAAGGGTCGTTCATTACTAATGTTGCCTAAGTATGCCTAGTTGCTCCTCGAGGTATAAAAAAACCAGGGGCTCTACTTGTAGTATTGATGACGGGGGTGGGGGTCTCGAGCGCTTTTTTTTTCTTTACTTACTTGTCTTTGTCCAAAGAAAAGAGGCCCATTGGTGCGTCGATGACAACAGTGTCAAGAAAAGGGAGAGCGCTCGTGAGGGCAGTGGCGTGGCTATGACAGCTCGGAGGTTTCTGATGAAAAAAAGCTGGGCGTCGTTGAGGGTCTGATTCTAGCGAGAAGTAAGAAAGGTACACCCGCCCTGTAGGTTTTGTTAACCCAAGGCAGGGTTTGTTTGAGAGCTAACTCGAGTGCGCTAACCACTGTTGTCCCTTGAGCGCTGGCTATTCGCTATGTGCAGTAATCTGAAACAGCGCCACCTCTACGTCAAGAAGAAGACGATGCTGGATAACAAGATTACATAGCCTGTTGTGGGCTGCAAACTTTGTTAATTATTTTTTATAGTTTTAATGCATTATTAATACTCAAAGTCTCGATTTTCAGAGTCAAGAATTTGTTTCAAACAGATAAAAACTATTATTTCACAGTTAAAAAAAATAAATAAATAAATAATGTAACAAGAAATTGTTTTCTGTATTATACAAATTCTTAACACTGAAAATCTATACTTTAAGTATCAAAAATGCATTAAAACTACAAAAAAACAATTAACAAAGTTTGCAGCCCATAATAGGCTATGTAATCGTGTTATTCAGCAGCGCCTCCTTCTTGCCATGCAGGTGGCGCTGTTTCAGTATACTGCACACAGCGAATTGACGATACGGCTTAGTTGTTGTATACCTGTATTATTATCTTTGCCATTCAATTTTGGTTGAATGTAGGGTCCACTTTGCGTTACGCAGGTGTTGTGGCTCATCTACTATTTCGATGGAACCCTGAAGCATCAAACAATAAAAAAAATTCGTTTGATGGTGACTATTTCATTTCAATGGGTAATGTTGTATGTGAATAGACAATTTTTTTTATCCACGTTTTCTATCAATAGCGAATATGCAAAGTCAACTCATTTAGTTTTTTTACTTGAACAACGGGTATGTGGAAAACTTGTCATACAGAGCAATTGGAAATAATTACCACCTTGACCAGGCCTCGAACCTACATTTCTTTCTTGCTGGAAAAGAGCGTTACCAATTCCGGTACCGAGGTCTCATCGACTTCCTTCTCTCAACTGCTGTAGTTACATTACAAAAAAAAATTTCAATTTCTTAGAAACAGTTGAAAAAGTCTTTTGTTATGTTGTTGTGGTGCGTTTTGTGGATAATATTTATGAAAATAATAATATGGAATCAGTATCGTTTGAGATGTGTGTGACTGCAATATGAACAACTGTTGCTCGACAATCATTGCAAATGGCTTTAATGAAATTACTTTTAATAAAATTTCGCAATGTTCAAAGTGACATACGGGGTATCAATGAAAATCAATCGTGAAGGTATTAACGACGCGAAAGAAAGAGAGGAGGGGAGGGGAGCACGATGTAGTGCCTCAGTATGCCGTAAAACTACAGCAAACAAGCAAATAAATCACAGTGCAAAAAAGTAAAACTAGAAGAGAGATGGAGAAAGGGACAGAGAGAAAGGGTTGAAAAAGCCACGAGGGCCCAAACGGAAGCCTCATACGGGAGGGTGAAGAGAAGCACAATTTATCGCGTGGCTGAGATCTACGCGTGATTCCAGGGATACGTGCCTCTCGCTAAGCCTCACCGACAATTAATCGATTCTGGAGATTAGCCCTTTTTTGCCTGCCGTTGGTCAGATGCCATGCATGGGAATTTTTTTTTTTTTTCAGTATTCATTCCGAATATTGGGGTCGCAATAACCGAGGTCCTGCAGTTGTTTTGCCTTATTTTGTTTGCATTTTGACCGAGAGCAGATGATACAAAAAATAAATGAAGATTTAACCTATCGACACCGATATCGACAACTGGAGATAAAGGCCTGTTCAGTAGTATGTTCAACGAGAAACAATTAATAATATTGTTTCATAATTTTGACAAAACCAATCTTTTTAAAGTGTTGATTGGGTTTAGGTATCATTTTGACGATCAGGTACAAAACTTTAGCAAAGCAAATGAAAAAATATTCAAAATGTTTTTCAAGTATATTTTAAAGTTTCAGACTAGAAATAGAGAGATAATTTCCTGTTAGGAATCAATTAAATACATAAACATCAGGGTTTTGAAGGATGAAAAAAAAATGATCAGTTTTTAAATCGTAACAACAAGTTTTCACTAGAATATAATAAAGAAGTGTAGTAACAGACAAAATCTCACAACGTCACCGGTTTTTTTTTCTTTACTAAATCTACGATACATTATTCTATTTACGTTTTACTATAGAAGATCGATAGAGAATACAATGTCTTCCAGTGCTGTGTCTCGAAAAAAAAAAAAAAAAAAAAAAAAAACCATTTCGTACAAGTCATGACTAAAGTGTTGTATCAACGTTTTTACTGTAATACATATTGTACATACATAGCCATAAAAAGCTCTAACTTACACACTCACTGTCCTCGACTCCGGCGTTGCCACACCGTTGGAGCAATATAATTTCGTCAGTAAACTTTTTTATTACTCATTGTAATTACTATTGTGAAGTACCACAAGAGTAGACTATTTTCGTGGTAAATATTTTCATCATAAACGTCAGAAGTTTACAATTTGCTGTAAGTTATTGTATGATTATTGATACCTTAAAAAAAAAAGATTGACAAGGTGACTTTCTATACCAAAAGCTATTCATGTACTAGTACTACTATTACCCTTTTACATAAATTAGTTTTCTGATTTTATGAATTATCTCAGTCCTTAGTTGAAACTGGAACCATTTTTAATGTTATCATCCAATCGAAATTAAAATAAGGTTAATATAATGCCTGAAAATTAAGTTGAAAATACAGAATTCGATCAATTAAGTGCACTTGTTAGTACAAACAAAACGGGTGTCCGTGTGATACTCCGACATTAACGAACACAAAGTTTACGCGCTTCCCCTCAAATAAGCAGATGATAATGACACGTTCAAACGAGCATTATGTCATCATCACCCGGTAAACGTGAATAATTTGAAATACTGCATCTGGCTGAGGTCGTGGTATAATTTTCGCCAATGCGCGCTGTCGTCATAAAGCGTACAGACGGAATTTCTCGAATTGGTGTCATACATACATCGGTAACTCCGATGATTTTTCATTTCCAGTTTCCGGATGTAGGAGATTGGATGTGTTGAATGCAGCACCATCCGTTTATTTCGTGAAACAGCTTGATCGCTTGGTCCAATTAAAGGGTAAAAGTGAAACAAAAACCTAGGATCCGCAAAAAAGTGGAATGACCCGCAAAACCACGCAACTCAACAATAATGCTCCGTATTCGTATCCCCTCTAAATTTTCAATCTCAACTGAACACCATTTGGTACATTATGTAGGTACGAAACAGCCAAAGCGAAAAAAGCTCACTCGCCACATCTACAGTCCTCGGTCAACTAAATCTTGACACTCTTGACGTACTTCCTGTACAGCGTATCACGCTTGGACGCATAACACCTTATACCTATGTATAATACTTGTGAGCGATGAGCCTGAGTACTGACGTCCATAAATCCTAGCCTAGAGTCATCTAGGTGATGGTACTAGGCGGTCGGTAGTGGCGAAAAAATAATAATCATCCTGGCTCTCTTCAAGAGCGAGGCATGATAATAACCACCGAATGGGGTATTGGGGTATAAAGGGGATGTAGCCACGCTATGCTACGTTGCAGCCAAGTCAGCTCGTGGTGATGGCTCTCGCGCTAAAACTTTTGTTGCTCCTTGCCTTAGATTTTTGTTTGGCGCTCGTTCTTGGGGCTATCTCTTATCGCGTGGTGTACTTACGTAGGGGCTATACAGGGCGACCTTTTTTTTTTTCGTGAGCTCAAGTTGACGTTTTCCTTGTGAATTCTGTACAATAAAGTTCTGTATAATTTCAAAAATATTTAAGATAAAAATACAATTTTTCATGAAAAAAATGTCTCCGAGAAAAAAAAAATACAAAATTTACTGTGCGATGATATAGTTCGATAAAAATTTATGCATGCCAAGAACGCTACAGTCTGGGTGGTTGCAACAAGATAATACAGAGCAGTTTTATAATTACCATAACATGCGTATATAAAATACTAGTGGGCCCCCCGTCTCGGCTTCGCCCAAGACTCACTAAATAGAGCATCGTAGTGTCTTGACATGTAATGTGAAACGTTTGCAGTTAAAAATTTTACATCTATTTCTGACACTTCTTAAAACAAAAATTTTCTTATTGAAAACATATTTGTTCGGAACTCATACAGTTTATTTGGATGTATATGCCATAAAATAATCGTTGGGCCTACAAGGCCGTTAATTTGCAGTTTCTCCAGTGTAATCTACAAAAATGGGCTATTTTTTAAAGTTGTTAAGATTTAAGACTCACGAAAAATATGTAGTTAAAAAATTTTTTTCTCTTAACTCACAACTTTATTACCACATTAACAAAGTCCTAGAGCTTAATCTCTACATTTTTTTATCACCACACAAAAACAAATACATATTTTACCTATTTAAAAATCTGGAAGATTCAAGAGATTACTATGAGGGTTATAGTAATAAGCTAATCTCTCACTTAATTCCTCTTCTCTTTTCTCGATGTTGATGCTCCTTAAATCTCGATAAATGTTTAGCGTCATTTTCTTGGCGCCTAAAAATTTGTTCGTTAAATGCATTTGAAATTTTCCTTCCAATTGACTTTTTGTGACTTTTGGCATAGTTAAGACTTTTGTGAGCCCTAAAGGCTATTTTTTTCAACTTTATTACATTGTTATATATTTGTTGGCAAGGTAGTTCGACGTCCGATGATCCGTAAAATGGTCGATGAGATACTTAAGTAAACTCTTTATTGACTAAAGTTTCGAGCAAACGTGATTGTCTCTATACCTCACGGTAATCTTCTCTGGCCTGCTGTTGTAGCACCAGACTGATCAGGAGGGAACCTTCGTCTGAAGTATTGGAGATAACTGTACAGCTCTTTCCTAACATCCCTTGATGCTGCGCTGGAAACGTTGATGTTCAAAGCACCTTCTTTTTTTGCAGAGTTCAGTGATTTTGGTGATCTAAGGTGAGGAGATTGGTTCATGATACTTACTCGTTGGTAACTGTGCCGTAGGCTCACGTTTATTATTTTTTCTCCATAGCTGTTAGGTTCTCTTAGCACAACTTTGGAGAGGATCGGTGATTCCTGGTTGAATGCTTGAAGTCGAGAGGGTAATATAGGGTCGTCGTTCACCGGGGTTCCCAGCCTTGCGACGAACAACTCTCCTCGTGACGTCTGCCAGTGAATGACTGACTTGGTTTAATAAAGGCCGGCTTTACATAGTCTTTGAGTTGACGAATCGTCTCCGGAAATCGTAGTAAAAATGTATAAGTTGGCCCAGTAATTTAAACTTAGGTGGCCCCTAAAAAGAACCGATGAAATTTATGGTTAAGTAGGGAACGTAAGAACTTGTAATGGCCCTGAAAAGGGCCGGAGATGAAACTTGCAGCTATTCCTTATTATAATTCTTGATGACGAAGAGTCAGCTGCGGGTAGCTTGACGTTTATCCTTTCAGTTTCTGTGTACGGAGATCGTACATGACAGAAAGTACGCCACTGACCAAAGACTATCTCGTCTTCAGGTCGTTCCTCAGATAACCAACCGTTCATCGGTAGTCAGGAAAGTGGGCGCGGAGAATACTTTCTCTGTAGATATATCGTTGGGACGACCACTAAGGAGGCCGTTGTGGCTGCCCGTACTATTCAGGGCCGTCTTCCCTGGCTCTCTTTTGAAGTAGAAAATTCTCTGATGACACTAGGTTGGATAGTTGAACGGCCCCAAAGCTCTGAAGTGCTCAAGCAGGTTGTGCTCTGGCGAGAAACGTTTCCTGGTATTCCACTGGAGAGTACCATCGGTAGCCAGAATGCCCAGTTGCACGATGAACTCATCTTTTCTTGGTGTAGTGCCGATTATCGACTACGACAAATGTATACTCGATGGGGCATCTTATAACCACTCTTCACTATCTTTAGTTGCAGGTGGCTTCAATTTTACCTCCATGCCACCTAGTGGATCCTACTGAACTAAAGCGCAAAGCTAGCTTATTATATCAAAACTTTGAGCTTATTTATCGCTATTGCTATTAAGTTTTTCAAGAAAAAAACTATGTTAAAACCAACTCGGAATCATGAAGAATTAGTATGCAAAATTTCAGCAAAATCGGTTCAGTAGTTTCCGCGGTTAGCGATTACAACGGTTTTAGCGACTTTGCTTTATATATTAGTAAGATAAGATAAGATAAGAAAAAATATAAAAAAGTATTATTACACAAAAACTGATACAAAAATTGATACCTAGTCTTTTAAATATTTACTTTCTTTTTTTTTTTTTAATTTGCAGAAAATAGCGATAGAGCCCTCATTTGAACAATCAATAAGAATTTTTCAATAATTCTTGAGCTTACTTATTTACTCTTTTATTTTATATTAATGTCATCGAGGTTTAACATAAAATGTGAAACAAAATACAAAATTTATCAAAGTTTGACTACGTTTCAATAAAAAATGAGTACAAGATGTAAATATTTCATAAATATGTTTCTTAATAATTTTAATGTTACTATAATATAAGTTTTGCGTATAATCGTTTCCACAAATATCACTAAAAGTCACCTTTCTGTTGCTTTATATCGACTATCTATAGCTTCAATGATTCAAAAATTGAATGTCAAGATCTCAAGACAAGATCAAGACGATACAAGATTTACTATATCAAGATCAAGACGATAAATAATGTTTCCAAGATTTCTCAAAAACAATACAATAAGTCATAACTATACGCAAGGGCAGAGTGAGCCATCCCGTCTTCCGTAGAACCGGTGCCATAGGTCATCGATGCCACACATTATACATCCTAAACGAAAGAAACATCTTAATACAAAGTTAATAAACTTGAAGTGAGCACATAAAATGGAAATGACAATATTGAAAATGGAACGACAGTAGGGCATTAGTTGATGTTGTACGAAGCCGAACAGATAATATCCATAACTATATTATAGTTAACCGCCTCTAACTGTACTTATCGCAATCGATAAAGCATTCCATGTATATCATAATCATTGGACACGTATACCCAAGACATAATAAGCATGATCACTAAATAGGATTCCATCATATAAAATCATTCCCTGGCCATCACTGGTTGAAAAAATTTCTTGTCAATGCGCATATTACATTGTACCGAAGCAAGCAGAACAGTAGAAACGGCGCTAGAATAGTAAGCTGGTATCGCTATGCCGTTTTGGGACGTTTTACTTTTGGCAGTACAATGTTCATCATTTAATATAGCTGCAGAGTGATCTTTACTGCAAGAACATTAAAATTATTACAAACGGTAAACTGTTTTCAGACAATGATGTAACACGATTCCAGTTGCGCGTACCGAGTCTCGTGCTTATTGCATAAGATTGAATAATCAATTTGCTGGTTGATTTTCGTTGAAAAAAAAAAAAAAACGAAAAAATGCAATAAAACAATGAAACAATAATAGAGCGTGTTTCCCATGCAATCAATTAAAATGTACCCAATTGCTTATACGCGTTATTGAATTCAATCTACCGGCCATGAGATTATCTGCACCAATACATGAGGTTATACGTAAAACAATATATTATAAAATTGCCACAGACAAGTAGCTCGTTGATCTTCCCCGAGACGACGGTGCGTTGAAAAGAATCTCATTAAACAGATTTTCATCGCGTTGCCAAGGTCATTTACACTCTTGCCCGCAACGTCCCCTAATACCGCACGCATAAATACACAGTAAACCCCCGAGATTCGCAGCCGTATAAGAGAAGATCAGAGACAGAGTTGTCCGTGTATACCTAAACGCGAAATAAAGCAGGCAACATCAGCTCTCTCCACGCTCCCCCGTGGCTTATGCGCGCTCTAGACCTCGCAAACAAACCACGGCCACCGCATTGGTCGTAACGCCACCACCACCCCCCGTCCCTTTCTATTTCCCAAAGTGCGGAAAATCAATCGACAGCCACCACCGCCACGCAACGGTATAGAGCCAACTAGAACTAGGGTAGCCACAGTGGCAGCGCGGTGGCGGTCAACTCCTACTTTTCAAATTCACCGGACAGATGCTTTTATCGCTGCCCCCTTGATTCCACTCAATAAATATAAATCGCGAGCCTCTGCAATACCCATGTATTATACCTACGAGGCCCCTGCCTGCTGGAAGGGAAGAAGAGAAAGCGAGCTGGTCGGGCGTGACAATGCAGCCGGTGTCGTCGCAATGCCTCCTTCATCCCTCTCCTCCACCCACGCCCTTCGTGGGGGAGAAGGATGCAGTCGTAGTTGCAACTAAAAAAAATCAAGTTTAAAAAACTTAAAAAAAAGTTTTTTTGTTCACGTTCACAAAATTTTTCTCTAAGTTCTTTCTTGAGACAGAGCGAAACTTGGTTAAAAAAGTTTCTTCGAACTTGGTTAAAAGTTTTTTTCTAAATTCAATAAATTAAATTAAAATAAAATAATAATAATAGTTAAAATAACATAAATTTAATTAGTTTAATTAAAATAACCTAAAAAGAAAAAATGCAATGGGGATGGAAAGAGTTAAAAAAAAAAAAAAAATAGTTTCAAGTAACACGATAGGAAGAATTTCATAATTTGAGACGATTATCGCTTACGTTTTTGTTTTTTTTATAAGTTGCTTGTACGTAACGAATTTTCGTTGCTATTATTGGCATTTGGCACATAAGAATACGCGCAGTTAAATGCGTTGAATATATGTAATTTGTAATTCTTGAAGTTAAAATTCACATCTTTCATAATAATTACTGTATACTGTATTAATGAAATGTATCACATGCAATAAATATACTGTTTATTTCATAAGTTTGAGTATAAACTTTGAATAAACTTGTAAAAAAACTTTTTTTTACTTTTTTCAAGTTACGTTATAGTATAAGCTTTAATGTGTTCCATTTGAACTTTATAAAAAATTTGTTTAACTTTTTTTCAGATACATTTACTTATAATTTAGACAAAGTTAATTGACAAAAAGCCGAAAAGAATTTATTAAATTTAGAAAAAAACTTTTTACAAAGCTCAGAGAAACTTTTTTAAAACTTGCGTTTAACGTTCTGACCAATTTTCGCTCTGTTTCAAGAAAAAAATTTTAAAAAACTTTATCTGAACAAGAACGCAAAAACTTTTTTCAAACTTTTTTAAACTTGATTTTTTTGACATGTAGATACACCGCCAGGACTGTGCACCCGACGGATGAATAACGGCTTTGCATTTTTATTGCCAGCCGAAAAAGTGTTGCCAACTTGTTGTATGGTTTCACGGGTGGTAGTATACCTACAGTCGCGCAACCGTGGCGACCATCACGGGAACGGTCGCGGGGAACATAGGAAGCGACCGTCTATGACGCACCACTTGCAAAGAATAGCAGCACTACTCCTTTTTTGCTGCTGCTGCTGTTGATGTTACTCCCCCCCCCCTTACCCTTTCCCCCATTGTTTCGCTCGAGCGGGCGAAGGGGAGCGAGAGAGTGGAAGAAGAAGGGGTTGGTACATTTAACGGGCTGGGAAATCCGCGCGGACGTGCCCGACAGCGGATAGGAAGGTTCTTTTATCCTGCACTCGTCAGTTAATGTATCCATGGCGTTGTAGGCCAAATCGAAGAGTTTGGGGGTTTTTTGTTAGACCCAACCTAGAAACTGGAAACCAGACGAGCTGGGTGGCTGCTCGGAACAGATCGAGGCTCTTTTTCTAGATTTTTTCCTCGTATCCCCCCCTCCCTAAAAGCCCACGTGAGGATATATTTTGAAAGCGCGTGCTCAAGGGGCCGATGGCTAAACAAATGATCGCATACACCTCGAGCGACTCCTGATGCGCTTTCTATGAAACTGATGTTCATCCAAGCAACGGAGCTTTGGTAAAACTTTGCCGATGGTCCTTATTCGTATACGCATAACTGCATCGCACACACGTACGCACATTCGATGAAGACGTTAAGCGCATTTAAGGCTTCGAGCTACTATGGGTGTATTCCGTTATAGTCTCGAGACTCGCAAAGGAAATCGGAACGCTCCGATATTTTCTCGCGAAACTAAAATGGAGCGTTCCGAAACCTACGATTGCGAGAAGCGCCGACCGGTCGCGTCGATGGCAGCGCTGCGCGCCTTTAATCATGTTCGTATATATGTATATTTATTTATCAACATTACGTCGACAGCACACACATGTCGCATTGACCCTCGACTTAACCTTTTTATCTGTACATTTGACAATAGTGACCTTTGCTCGTAACCGCTCTGAAAATACTAATTGTTAGTTATTAAAAATTATTTGAATCGATGATTTTTTTTTTTTATTTAGACTTATACAAATTTTAATACTGACCTTGTGTTGAAAGCAATTATCAAAGAGAAATAAAAACACCAGCAATGGGCGATCTACAAAATGTTGGGCCAAGGGACATAATACTTATGAACCAGTTGTTGGAATCTTCTGATGATTCATCAAGTGAGGAGGAAGACGTTGCAATCGCACTACTAGCACTCAAGAAAAATGAAATAAAAAAGAAAAAAATTTTGCATTTTAATTACATTGACGTGGTTGATCAGTACACTGATGAAGGTTTTAGAAAAAATTTTTGGCTGAACAGGGAAACTTTTAATTTTGTTTTGTACATTATTGAAATTAAACTAACAAATACACGTAAATGTGGTCGAAAACAAACTTCTCCACGGTTGCAGCTGCTCGTGGCGTTATGGTTTTTTACCAATCCCGACTCTTACAGGTAAAAACATGGATTTTTATTTTTAATTTCACTAACATTGCTTGATGTTTTATTTTAAATGTATATATTTTCCTAAAAGGGAAATATGCAGTCGCTTTCCTGTTGGAGCAGCTACTGCAGTGAGAGCAATTAGAAGAGTCGTTAATGGCTTATATGCCATTCGAAATAATTTTATTTTTTGGCCTGAAGATCCAACAGACAATGCTGAAAGTTTTTAGTTGCTTTGGGAATTTCCTGGAACTGTTGCAGCTATTGATGGAACCCACATTAATATACCATTGTATATAAATGGGCAAGGTTATATAAATAGGAAAAATCAAGCGTCGATTCAATTACAGGTTGTTGCTGATCACACAATGAAATTCATTCATTGTTATACAGGAGAGGCTGGTTCTGTTCACGATCAGCGTGTGTTTTGTCTATCTGGACTTCAAGATATTTGTAATAATGATGAGTTCTTTCCTAACAACACTCATTTGATTGGAGATGCAGCTTACTCAATACAACAGCATTTATTGGTTCCGTTCAAGAACAATGGTCATTTGACCGAAGTACAAACAAATTTTAATACGCGATTATCTAAAGCCCGATTGGTGGTCGAACGTGCCATTGGAATGTTGAAATGTAGATGGAGGAGACTACTAAGAAAATTGCCTATGTTACGCATTGATTTAATTCCTAGATTCATTATGGCTGCTTGTGTTCTTCATAATATCTGCATTTTTCAAGGAGATTTATACAATTTTGGACATCAGCAAAGGATTCATCGAATAATTCAAAATAATGTAAGAACTCGAGCAAGTCGAATCGCTGGAGAAGCAAAAAGAGATGAAATCGCCAACCATTTATATAATGCTCCTTTGAATATGTAATTTTGTTGCGTGTATCAATGTTAAATAAATCAAAATTAAAAATGCAATTATTTTTTTTATCTAATTTCAATTTTTACTGATCAAATCCATAAATTTATTACGCAATACTACAGTTATTATCACTATCAAGTTTTTTTAAATGCGAGAGACAAAAAGACGACTAACGCTTGTCAAATAAAATTAAGTGTTCATTATAATTGTCATAGAAGCAAGGGTTAAGGAAGGTGGGGCAAATAATTTGAAAAAAGAGAAATGGTATATTTCTTACCTAGAGTAGAAAGTAAAATTTGTGGGCGGAAAGTATGCCCGAGGACACAAAGCACCGTGCGCGAGAAATGAAAAATCAATTAGAAACGTCGCCTTATTTATTAGAATCCCTAATCACTAAGAGTAAGAGATGCATATAAATTTGAGATCGTTTCATAAACAATACAATACTTACACAATATTCAATCTATGCACATCAAACAATTTAAGTACATTTCAGTAATAATTTCATTAACTATTTTTAAAACAACACGTAGTAAATATTTAAATGAATTACAAAAGACAAGACTACAGGGTTTAATTTTAATGAAAATTTTTTTATTATAATTAGTAAATAGGACATGTACAGCACAAATTTTTTCGCTCACGTAATTAACAAATAAATTTTTTCGTACTTCTGATCAATGCTTTAAAAGCATATTTTTTGATGTTGATAATAACATATTTATATATAATATACATCCATCGCTCAAACTCATTGGATTGAACCTTCTGGCTGGGTAACTCTTATAATAAAATGAAATAAAATTTAAAAAAGTAACTTGAAAATGACATTAGCATAATAGTAATTTGTTTTTCAGTATAGGTTAAAAGGTATAAAATTAGTTAAGAATTGTACTTTACGTACTTCAAGCGCATTAATTAATATTTTTTGTATGGTTTAATTGTCCAAGTGCAGTAAGAATTGCATTTGAAACCTTCATTTTTGTCTTGAACTCAGACTCCTTACGTTTTCTATTTTTTTTTTTTTTCATCAACTAGTTTGCGTACGGAGTCCTCAATACTTGGCTTAGCAGTTTTCGACGTCTTTCTTCTCTTAACTACTCTCTCCTCTTCTGATTCTTTGCTGCTATCAGAATCTTTAACTGAAGAAGCAGTTGATACTGGTGATATGAAGACTTCCTTTTTAAAAATACCATCCATTTCCTATTAACAATACACACACATATAAGTATTAAATATATAAATTATTAATATTTTAATTAAAAAATTTTACCTTCATATACTCAAAATCTCGCCAATTATTACCACTTTTACCATTATAGTCTTTTACTTCTTTATATTTTGTTTTCAAGTACTCTAACCTTTGGCGACATTGCTCAGCACTCACGTTATATCCACATTTTTCCATATTTTTTGCAATAGTTTTCCAGCAGTTGGTTTTTAATGCTTTAGGATCTTTGAATAAATAACTTATATCATCATATTCATGTAACAAGAGAAGTGTCATAGCCTTGTTCCACCGACACACTGAAATATCCAAATGTAGCTTTTTATTTAATCGAACATACATAAAAAATTTGGCCAAGAAGAGTATACATATACACTTGTTGATAAATACATGTGATGAACTTACCACCATGTGATTCTTTTACAGTAAGCGTTGCATCACATGTTTCACTTTCGCATTCTACATTTCCAATCAATTTTTTGCTCAAATTTTTCTTTGTTTTGTTTTCTGTGCCTCTTCCTGCTAGGTACATTTCATCTATATTATCATCATCATCGTTACCGTCATCTGAAGAATCTATATTGAGTTGAACGCTTGCAGATGAGAACATGGAAGAGCCTCGTGATTTTGGTGGGGCCTTTTTCGTTGTAACTAGTGCCGATTTGTTTGAATCATCGCTTTCATCCGTGGATGATATTTCAAAAGACTTGTCTTTCATTTTTGATGTCTGTCCTTCTTGCATGCTCTTAACATTCATTAATAAACACCTTCGAAATTTTGGGTCTAAATAATAAACAGGTTATGTTAGCATTAAGTAAACAATCAAGTCACTATTTACTTTTAGAATCTAGCTCAGCGACATAAGTCCAAATACAATCATTAAGAGGACGAAAAAAAAAAAAATTATACGTACCACTTCGAGCTTTCTCAGCAGTTCTTTGGCTTACATTCACAACAAAATGCTGGCCTGTTTCAGGATCCGTTAATCGCAAATCTATTTTAGCAGATTCCATTCTAATTAAAAGAATCTTATGCGTCAGCAGTGATTAGCAAATGATTTGCATGACAGAAGAACAATGTAACGAAGACAAAGGACCACAATGCGATGTACGGCGTATACTGTTGACGGCTAATAAATATATATACGAATATGATTAAAGGCGCGCAGCGCTGCCATCGACGCGACCGGTCGGCGCTTCTCGCAATCGTAGGTTTCGGAACGCTCCATTTTAGTTTCGCGAGAAAATATCGGAGCGTTCCGATTTCCTTTGCGAGTCTCGAGACTATAACGGAATACACCCTATGTAGTAGTCCTTTTTTGTTGAGTCTGCTAAGCCAAAGTACAGTTTGCGGTTTTACTGTTCGGACTGCGCTGAATTTTCAATAACGCCACCGAAGCTACAAGTCGTCTGAGCTACTGCGTGTATATTCGAGTCTGTCAGAAAACAAATTTGGAGATTACCCACGCATGGCTGCGGGATTTCGTGATCAACCTCATGATTTAAGGAGGTTCGGGAGTATTATTCAAAGGGGGACGAGGAAGGGTGAGTCCCCTCTGACCGAGCAAGCTTTGCCCCTTTACCGTGCACCCCCTCTTATACCTGAAAAACTCAATACTTTCCTTACGTTTAACATTTGCATTGTTTAAAATGCACTATACATGCCTCTAAATTTTGCTCACCGAATAATTAAACAATAATTAACTCGTAGGTCGATTATTTTCAATACCTTTGCATTTTTCAAAAAGTTTTGTCCATTTAAGCGAGACATGGTGGTTACTTTTCACAAGAGCCTATGTTAATCACATGTTTTTTGTTTGTATAATTCTTTTAAAAATGACCTGTAACAAATATTCGAAAAATTCATATAAGTTCTACGTATTTTAGACTCTATCAAGTAAGCTCTATATTGTTGTGATCTCTGTATTTTATTATTACTCCTGTACCTCCTTAACGATGTAGGCCGAAAGTTTTGGTTCTGTATAAATGTATACGCTACAACCCCGTTGGAACGATTTTCATTTTTCTCGTGTTAAAGGAAAATTAGCCAATTGATGCGCCCCTACTCCCATCCGTTTTCGCGGTAAGCGGTAGGCATTACAATGGAGCACCTCCCGCGAATCTATCGAATTAGGAAAAATAATTGAATGATCAAAGGGAGTACCGGGATCTCATTTTCATTTCCTGGCGGTTCCGAGCCACGTCTCGGGATTTGCTCGAATTTTTTTTCTCGCCTCCCTCCACTCGTTTAGATCCATGGAGCTGCTCCAAGCGACTGAGGTTACTTTATTTCCGTCTTACTGCTCAATAACGCGGAGTAAATTAGGTCTCCGCGTAAAATGGGAACAATATACGCCAGCCTTCCGTGGAAACGTAGGCGATGTAAAAAAATAAGGAAGAAACGTGCTAAAAGCCACGAAACGTACATTGAATCACGTGAAGAGCAATCGTCGTGATGCCAACAGGAGTCAAAGGCGAAAGTGTAAACAAGACAGGTTCGGTACAGGCGAGTCGTACACCAGATATCGTAATTTTCATCCGCGAGAGCACGGCTTGGCTAGTTTTCCCAAGTAACCAATTTCCCGCTTAGAGCGCGCAAGTGGAAAAGCTGCTAGGAGCGTGCAGTATAGTGGGCTTGTCGGGAATTTCACGTGCGCTGCATACCTCCTCCACCTCCACCAAATTAATTTCCCCGTTTCGGCCTCTGCCGAGGCGGGGTCGGCTCGCTCCCCACTCCAAACTTCACAGTTACGCACACACGTGCTAGGTTAAGACGAGCCGACGAGCCCCAATATACCTTTTTTTTATATTATAGTGCTCACGTCCGGCTCTTATAAAGGGCACTAAGTACTATAGGCACCTCAGCACTTGGGAGAAGGAAGGGTAGAGGGATAGGAGTATTCCCATTAAAGGAGGGGGGTAGGGGGAAATTCGGCCATTTTGGCTGCAAGAAAGTTGCCTAAACCCTCCTCGAGATGCATTGCGTGGTAAAAAAGCACGTGTGAAAAATCACAGAGGTACTTGCCCGAAAAGTCACACTGGCCGGGAATCGAACCTTTTTTTTTTTTTTTTTTTTAAAAAGTTTTTATTTGCTAAATTAAAATACAGTAGATTAGTACATGGTTGGCGCAAACAAAAATACAAACAAAAGCCATACAGATTAACATTAGATGAGCAGATACATGACTTAGAGCTAAGTGAACTCGCATCTGAGACATATTGACGAATAAAAGTAAACTTACTATAACTTATTTAAGAGACGGAGACAGATTCGTCGTTTGTCAAGCTTGTATCGGGGGATAATTACGGGTAAAAAGTATTTTTTTTTTTTTTTTAAACCCGAGAGCGGTAACGTTACGAAAGAGAAAAAAAAGATAAAAAGTTTAAGGGGGGGATTATATACAGGGAAGGGGCCTAAGGAGGCCAGATATAAGAGTGCCAGAGGCTTGATTTTAAAAGATATGAATAGATATCTTGAACCAGTTAAACTTATAATTAAGGTATGATCGATAAGACAATAAGCATCAGGGACGACGACGTTATGATTAAAATTTTGGACCGATTAAGCTAATTTTTCGCCTTCTAATTTCGTCAATGAACTTGGCATCGTTCGTGAGCCACCAATATTTTTCTTTTAATCTATGAAAGTCTCGTTTGTCTCGGTCTGGGATTGTGCGGGAGTATTTGATTGTGTGTATGTTGTCTTCTTGTGGATCGAAGGTAATAAATTTGTTGGCGTGATGTCTTGCTTTATGATAAAGGATGGGCACATTAAAGGCATCCTGTAAGTATCCTTTTTTATCGAAGAACACAAAGGAGTGAGGTGGGAGATAGCCCGAGATAGCTTCGGTCGAAAAGTCAGACGTAGCTTCGGCTAGGAATTTATCACAGTAGTAATTATTGACTTTTCCGAGATTGGCAAAGTAGTCTCGATTGCTTTTTAGCAGGAAGTTATCGATGCGAGGAATTCCTGCAAGATTATAGATTGTATTGTTGCTTACGAAGTGCACGGAGTCGCGTTTTCTAAATACGTGAAGGCAGACTCGTAGGCAATGTCGCTCAAACTTGCGCAGCTTTTCGATGGTAGAAGCGCTGATGTTCCACCAAATCGGTGAGGCGTAGGTCATGAGCGGACGAATCAGCAGTAGGTAGCATATGATTTTTGCTTTAGAAGAGAGGGATTTGCTAAAGAATAGGCGGGAGTATGCCTTGAAAGCTTTTTTAGCTTTGTCGAGCTGAGCGAGTACATGTGGGGTGAGTTTAAATAGGTAGTCGAGTTGAAGGCCAAGATATTTGACTGATTTTTGATTTTTAATACTGTGAGTAGCATCATCGTCTTTTATAGTAATCTGGAAATTTTCTATTTCTTTTCTTATTTTACTGCCTAAGAATCTTAGAGGCTTATGGAGAAGAGCTAGTTCCGTTTTGGGGGGGTTGATCTTTAAATTCCAATTGGTGTACCATTTTTTACTGCCGGTAACTAGGCTTTCTAGCTTATGTTGAATAACAGAGAGATATTTATCAGCAACCAATATGATGCCGGGAATCGAACCACGGTCTTCCGCGTGCCAATCCACGACCTAGCCGACTGAGCCACCGCGCGCTCACCCAATATACCTATTATACACCTGCAGACGGCAGTGGAATGCACCGCTTATTTACTCAGTAGGTATATATGTACATAAAGTGCAAGGCAAGCGCATAAGTTTATTAGCTTGAGGAAAGTATTGAATTCGTGCAACTCGGCTTTGGCAGTCAAAAACAAGAAATTGCTTTTTTCTAACTTTGATTTTGTAATCAGAATTGGTTGAACTCAATACACATTAAATTTGTACGTTACACTACAACGGGCAATAAACACTTGGTCCTTTAAGCCTTCTACAAGGATAAAAGAAATAATAATAATAATAATAATAATAATAATAATAATAATAATAATAATAATAATAATAATAATACTGTACGGCAGGTAACGGTAACAAGAACGGAGAGTCTGTTTATAAAACTGAGTTTTTAGCGCGCATGTATTATAGTCCACAGACAGGGGCCATCACTGGAATAATATTTCCTCTAAAAATTCAGCTGCGGGATTCGGGGTGGCAAAGTCGGAGTACCAACGTCTTGGGAGCTAATGATGCGGCAGTTACAAGAGAAAAAAGAACAAAAAAAAAAAAAAGGCTACCTGTTTCACTAAACTTCGAGGACTGCATCAGGAAGGAAAGAGAGGAGCGTCACGTAGAGCTGGGGCAGTGAAAGAAGCGATAGAAATGAAGAAACCAGTGGACAGTGGGTGCTTGGGTACCCAAGTATGAAGTAATACTTCTATAAAATTATATGGCAAACAACATAATTCTGAGCATAAAAATACCTTGTAGGAAACAATTTTATGTACGAACGAGTGTACGAAGGTGGTGCAATTATCGTTTGCATAAGTATTTATGTACATTAGTGATGTCTGGTTTTAATTAATATTTAAATATTTAATAAATTAATAATTAAATATTACGTGGATCAAAAAATTTTTTTAATTAAAGGCATGGCAACACGTACTGATTACATTTCTTACGTCATGCTAACGTCTGACAAATACATTCACACTCATTCTTAGTCCATATTTAATGCTCAAAATATAATTGTGCCTAAAAAATTAAGACAAACCATCCTGGAGTACCACTTTCTCCAATAGAGTAGTAGGAGTAAATGTTATCATATTTGTTTTATTAATAACTAGCGGCCCCCCGTCTCGGCTTTGCCAGAGACTTACTAAATGGAACACCGTAGTTGTTGACATGTAATGTGAAACGTTTTTAGTAAGAAATTAAACATCTATTCCTGACACTTCTCAGAAAAAAAATCTTCTTATTAAAAACATATTTAATCGGAATTCATACAGTTTATTTGGTCAAATAATAAGCTGTAAACATTAAAAAAAATATAATTATGCTGAAACGTACCGTGCGTTCCTTATTCCATAAAATAATCGTTGGCCATAAGGAGCCGTTTATTTGCAGTTCCTCCCGTATAATTCACGAAAAGTGCTATTTTTTAAAGCTGTTAAGATTTTAAACTCCCAGAAAATATATATTAGAAAAATTTTTTTTTCTCTTATCCTACAACTTTATTACCAGAGCAACAAAGTCCTGGAGTTTTATTGCCACAAAAACACAATGACATTTTCTACTTATTTAATAATCTAAATTTAGATCTCTTAAAATTTGAAAGATTACTGTAAGGGTACAATGAAAAGCTGATCTCTCACATAATGGATTCTTTATTTATCGATTTTGACGCTGATGATCCAATCTCGATAAATTTTCTGCGTCAGTTTCTTGACGCCTAAAATTGTATTTATTACATACATTTAAAGTTTTTCATCCAATTCAACCTCTTGCGACTTTTGTGACCTCTAAAGGCTGTTTAGTGTCAACTTTGTTAAGTTCTAATGCATTTGTTGGCAATGTAGTTCGACGTCCAATGGCCGCGAAAAAAGACCGGTGAGCTTCTCAAGTAAACTCTTTTTTGACTGAAGTTAACAGCAATTGTGACTGCCTGGATATCTCAGGGTGATCTTTTCTGGCCTGCTGTTGAAGCCTCAGACTAATCGGGAGAAAAATTACAAAGTCCGAAGCTTTGGGGATAGTTGTAGTGCTCTTTCTTAACGTCTCCTGGTATAATATCAAAGACGTTGGTGTCTAAAGCACTTTTTTTTTGCAGACTCAGTTGTTTTGGTGATCAAAGATGGGGAAATTGGTTCGTAATGCTTGCCCGTTGGAGACTGTACTGTTTGTTAAAATTAATTCTTCCTTTATAGCTGTTAGGTTCATCCAGCGCAGACCTTGGAGGAGATCGGTGATTCCTGGTTCAATGCTGAGAGTCGAAAAGGTAATATAGGGTCATCGGTCACCGGGTTTTCCAGCCTTGCGAAGAACAACTTCGCAGGTGACGTCTGCCAGTGAATGACTGATTTGGCTTAACATTAGCCTCTTTAGTTAACATAGTCTTCTAGTCGACGAATCACTTCCAGAAATGGTAGTAAAAATGTATTTTTTTGTAGTCTTAATGCATTTTTGATACTTAAAGTATAGATTTTCAGTGTTAAGAATTTGTTTTAAACAGAAAACAATTTTTTGTTACATTATTTATTTTTTTTTTTTTACTGTAAAATAATAGTTGTTATCTGTTTGAAACAAATTCTTGACACTGAAAATCAATACTTTAAGTATTAATAATGCATTGAAACTATAAAAAACAATTAACGAAGTTTGCAGCCTATAACAGGCTATGTAATCGTGTTATCCAGCATCGCCTCCTTTTTGCCATGTAGGTGGCGCTGTTTCAGATTATTGCACATAGCGAATACGGAAAAATCATGCGACTGAAAAAAATGAAAATATTCCCTCACACTCTAAACGGTCTCATTGTGAATTCTCACCGTTGCTCTCTATACTGCTTATATGGCACAAAATTCATCGGTTAAGGACGTTCGGTAGAGTAGCGGGGGGAAACATTTGCGGGGCAAGGGGAAACCAGCGATGAGTGAAGATTTGACAACGCCATACGGGTCTTTAATGTGTGAGCGTTCATGTACACGCATCAGGTGTCTGCTCGTCTGCTGTGTCGGTTACGACAGTGTTATACGTGTATGTTAAATGTTTTTGTGATGAAGCAGTAAGTATTTGACTTTGAGTTGTTATGAAAATGTAATGAAAATGAATAAATAAGTAATTAAAAAGACTTGTGACCATTGTATTTATATTTGTAGATTTCATTCGTAAAAATGCCCAAAGCCAAAGAGTTTAACTTCTAAAGTACGACTAATGAGAAAGGAACAGAAATAATCATAAATTTGAAGTTTTATAAGAAAAATAAATAACGTGTTATTAAAATACATTGTTTTTTTCTTATGGGGAGGGGTGGGCGTAATGTACATATGCTCATACACACATATAAGCTTGTATTTTATAAAAAAATGCGTAAATATCAACGATAATATTAAAATATTTACTGATCGACGTCCCAGAGCATTTTAATTTTCCCACCACTTGCGACGTTGCCATTGCGTTTCTATCGAACTTTTATTTATTTTTTTATACATTAACGAATTAGACGGTCGTCGCGAAACTTGGTATTCGCTACGTGCACAAGCTGAAAAAGTGATCGCAGCAATACCTGTGTTAATATGTGAAACTAAACGATATGTTTGTCTTCTGCTAGAATCTATCATCAGAAAGTTATGTGTTTATACATCGACAACCATTCTAAGGGTTAAATTTTTAATAAAATTATGAGTAGTACGTCCATATTTTACTCATGCATGTTCATTAAACACGCAATAAAATACATTGGATACTGTGTATTTCTTAGAGTTTTTAGCTGGGACCTGATCTTATAAGCGTGTCGTATGAACGCATACTGTGTGAACACGCCAGTGTAGGGATAACAGAGCTCTCTGATTGGTCAGAGGAGGTCTGTGTTGACTACATTGCAAACTAATAAAACATATCACGTATCACACAGTATACACGGACTTGGGTTAAAGTAATACTCAAGCGCTTATAGTGCTTGTGGTACAAATTTTGTCTTTTGTTATTCACATAGGATTGTACCACTTGAGACATTGTATTAATTCGTGATATAATAAACACAGAACTTATCGTGTATCTATCGAGGTACTAGGTATCAAGCACATATCGCGAATATTGCCTTCTGCTGTGCCAGATTAATAGTTCTTGTTTTTCCCTTGGTGGCGCTGCTTCAAAATTGTGCACGTAGCGAATACATTAAACTCATAACATTATCTGTGACATATAAAAAATTGGCGAAATTCACTGGGCCAATTTGCTTAAAACTGAGTTTAAATCAGTGTTCCCGTAAGCGACCGTGTTAAAATGACTAAGCTTTGAAATTGAATATCTAGAAAATAAAACAGACGAATCTTTTAAAATTTTGACTGGTTTATTGCAACAACAACAAGAACGTTTGGTAAAAATTTCAGAAAAGTTCACTGGAAAATTCTATCTCTACCGAACGTCCTTACTTAGGTGGCCTTTAAAAGAACCGATGAGATTGATGGTTAAGAAGGGAACGTAAATACTTTAAATGGCCCTAAAAAGGGCCAGTGGTGAAACTTCCAGCTATTTCTTATTATTATTCCTGATGATGGAGAGCTGGCTGCGGGTAGCTTGACTCTTACCCTTGAAGTCTCTATTTACGGAGACTGTGATGGAGAGAGGTATACCACTGACCAAAGAATATCTCGTCTTTGGGTCGTTTTCCGGATAACCAATAACCAACCACTCATCGTTAGTCGGAAAAATATGGGTATGCCATTGGGGATATGACTACTGAGAAGGTAGCCGTTGTGGCTGCTCGTGCCCCTCAGGGCTGTCTTCCCTGGCTTACATTTGTATCCGAAAGTTCTCTGACAGCACTTGGTGGGATGGTGAAACGGCCACATAACCCTGAAGTGTTGAGCAGGTTAAGCTCTGGCTAAATACGTCTCCTGGTATTTCGCCGTGGCGCCGGAGACGTTATCGGTTACACTAATTTTTTATTGGCAGCACTCGTCAATCCTGGAGATTCAGAGTGGATGTAGATCTATAGGTCACTTGCCCATTAGAGAAGAGTGTCGTCGGTTACCGGAATACCCAGCTGCACGACTATTATCTACATTCTCGATGCAGCTCGATGAACTGCCGGTAGACGACTGCAGAAATTACCGAGACGCTCCAGACAATTGTAACCACACTTGTTTAATTCTCTTGCAGGCAGCCTCGATTTTTTGTCGACGCCACCTAGCGGATCCTACTGAACTACATTGAAAAGCTGGCGTATTTTTGCAAAACTTTGAGCTCATTTATTGCTATTGTTATTAAATTTTTTTAAGATAAAAACTATACTAAAACCACCTAGGAAGTGTCAAGAATCGGTATGCAAAATTTCAGCAAAATCGGTTCAGAATTTTTGGTGGTTAGCGATTACAACGGTCTTAGCGACTTCGCTTTGTATATTAGTAAGATAAGATTTGAACCTGGGCAACCAAAAGGAGAACTTGAAGTTTGATTTATGATTTGATTAGGATCGAGAATATCGGCTTTAAGGAAATGAAGATATTTTTTTTAACTTTTATAATTTAGGCGTCAAGTATCTCTGTATGCATAAGAGCGAAGCCTATCACGCATTGAGGAAAACCAATGATGGGATACTGCGATGAAACAATCGATTCGTCCCAAGTTGTAGTATCTGTTTCAAGAGGATGTACTTTTAAAATTATCAGTAATTTTTTACATCGGCATCATATAAATACGTATAAATACAACGGTTGCAAGGAATCACGAAAGGGAGACAAGGGAAGCTGTACTGACTCGATACAAACTCCAATGAAATCGCAGGCGACATCAGTAATTGGGAGGCACTGGCCCATGTATCCGTGCGTAAAGTAACAGCTCATCAAATCTGCATCCCTGCGTCTTCTTTTTGATCTCCTTGCTCGTGGTCGCACCTACAGCACCACCCAAAACCAGAACAGAGTTCATCTTCGAGACAGACGTGTCCGTATACATATAGCCACGTTTCATTGCAATTCAAGGCCCTCGTCGAACGGAGGGGCGATCTTCGCCGCTGGCCACGCATTATTCACGCGTAATATAAACAACGCCCGCCCACACCAGAGCCCGTACCCTCGAGAAAGTCTTATTCCCAGATGTCTCTGTATAAGGTCGCGGCGTGCCTTCTTTGGGGAGTAAAAACATCTCGACGCCGGCGGTAATCTACTGTAGGATCGTAAAAAATTATACCAAACGAGCCCCCCTCCCTCCCCTCTGTCTCTCCTTCGCTTCTATATTATTATCTCCGCTGTCTATTGTGTGCACAGAGAAACGAGACGGAGGGGCAGAGCGTATAGGTATATATAGATATATATATACACATACAAACGTGCAAAGGCGCGAGCTCGCTGGAAGGAAAACCAAGGGCTCGTTGATGCTGCCATACCGATATACAGTGCGGTGGAGATCGATTCGAACCGAAATTTATTTCCTTTTCGCCCCCTATCTCGCACCCACAACATCATGTACCTATAGGCGTAGGTTATACGTGTCCCGGAGGCAGCGATAACGAGCACCAGCCCCGGGGTTTTACGAGGTTTTAAGAGCGGCGGCATCAAAGGAGCTCTTCCCTTGGTGCACCATACATACACATCTACATGCGTATATATATACCTGAGATGGGTCTCATATCAGCAGATGTTAACACTTTTATTATTTGGAGCGATGACGACTCAGCTGCGTGATTTGAAGGGCTCTCTGGTGGACGATGATAAACGAAGGGGCCTCGTGGAAACTTGAGAGTCATATTGGCAGCGAAGGTACACGGCGGCAAAGGAAGGAAGAACGAGACGAGGGTTTCCGAGAGGGCGGTCGATCGGAGGAGCTAATTGTCGCTGGCGCTGTAAAATCCTTTCGAAAAACGTACATTCGATTATACGGCTACACCGCGTCGTTAATTTTGAACTGGCTGAAAAAAGGGGCACGGGTGTGAATGTACACCACAGTTCGTCTACTCTATTGTTCGATGGTACATAGTTACGTACCTACCTGCCTGCCTGATTGGCTTATCGAATCGACTCTCGTGTTCTCGAATACAGGGAACGGAGTCTTTGGAAAAGATGTGTACTTAGACAGCCGAACGAAAATCTTAGAAAATGAATGGGGGGAGGGAGGAAAGAGATGAATACGGTCGACGCAAGGAGACGGAGGAGGGGAGAGACGCATCAGGTAGATATACATAATGGGCCGGCTGGAGTTAGGAGACGAAGAAGAGGAATGTGGTTTTTTTCATGCCCCTTGTAACTATAGCCTTGGAAACGGGTGGCCCATTAGGTAAAGGTGAGAACGTAAGACGAAAATTCAAAGGAAAAAGCCTCGCTCGAAAATTAAGTATTTTCATCTTTCCTCCCACTTTTTAACTGGAATGATTATTATGATTCAATTGCGCTTGTAATAAAGTTGGAACTCGATTTATTCGGTGAAAACAATGAACGGCGTTTCACTTGTTGTGTAACAAGCATGAAAACAACATCGAAGAAAGCACGCGTTCAGCAGCTAGCACACTTTGACGTAAACGCCATGGCCGCGACAGCATACGTCCTTACTTATGCCTCGTGTGAAGAGATAAAAAACGCCTAGGGGGAAAGTGACAACGTCATGGAGACTCCTCGCTCGGTGTATGGGTATATAGCAATACAGCTCTCACCAAAATCCGACGATCAAAACACGATGCAAGCGCGCACCGGCTCGCTAGTTAAGGACGTTGCCTACTTTTTTTTTTTTTTTTTTTTTTTTTTTTTCGTAGCTAACAACGTTATCGACGTCAAGTAGATGGCTGGCAACCTCGCCTGTTGATTGTATACATATATATATATGTAATCTTCATTCAAAGTTGTCTGCTTCTGCTCTCAGCTTAGTGTTTCGTGTACCTACATACATGTGACATGTACATACATGTGATATGTTTGTGTTTTTACGCTGCCTAAAGAACAAATATCACGGGAAAAGTAGGTACTTCATGGAATCAGACGCACTCTTTGACTTTTTAAAAATATCGCCAAGTGACACTACAGCTCCGAGTTGTAGCTTCTGCTGGCTGTAGATGCAACGTTGCCACATGTTTTTCATTTATGTTATTCTTATTATTCTGTTACAAATATTTCCGTAATATAAATTATAACAATAGTTGTAACTTTGCACAATTGTTTCTCACACTTTATTTCGAGCTTTATTCTCTCTACAACTCAAATTTAGTTATCCTGTGTGATTTCCATCACATTTTTGAATTTATACTTCTATAGGCGCGTTATGCGCAGGGGTAAATCAACGATTTCAGATTTTGACCTTGAGAAAAAGTGTGACGGAAGTGGATTTTGCTTGATTCTCCCCCTTCGCGCCGCCCCTCGTGACGTACTTCCGGTTTCCTCTACACTACATGATTCCACACATTTTAAATTTCATGAATTTTATTTCTTTTTTTTTAACCAATTCTAAAAAAAAAAAAAAAAAAAAAAAAAAAAAATTTTCCTAAGAGAATTTGTATCTAACTTTCTGGCCACGGCCCTTATCTACTCTGCTATGAGCAGGCCCAACATTACATTTACAATTATTTCATGTTACGTTACAGTTTGTAATTTATTTTTAATAGAAATTTTTATTTAATGAACATTTATTTATTTGGTCTAGTTACAAATTAAATACATAAAAAATTTACTTAGTAAAATAATTTTTTTTTCATGTTTTTAAAAAAAACTAGGCAATTAGTATATTTTAGCAGAGCACCCTTCTAAATCATTAATAAACATTTATTTCTACGTATTTCATTTATTACTTTTACAGTAAATAAATAATTTTTTATGAAATTTTTTTATATTTTTTAAAAATTTTCAAAAATTGCACAAAATTTCATTGTACTGTACGTGGGTCTATTTGAAATTTCGATAGGTTTTTCTAAAAGTAATCTTTTGTACCCAAAAAATTAGGAGATTCCTACAAATCATATAAATAACATTTGATGTAATTTTTTTATATGGTTACAGGTTAAATATCCATTTTTTTTAATGTATCATGTATAAAATAATGGTACAGTCAAACGAGCTGCATTGTTCGTGGGTATTTTTTGTGATATTTCAATATACGTTGGACATTTGAATAATATCTGTCCAATAAACCTATGTGTGATGAACGTCTTAAAGGGACATTCACTGGCATGTAATACGACCCTATTGAAGAAAACTATATTACAGAACGGTTTTTGTTGAGTTGAGTTTTCTATGTACAATTATATTTTGGGTACTATTTACAGCTGTCCCATAAGAGCAGATAATCTTTAAAAATCAGTGGACAGCGGGTGCTTGGGTACCCAAGTAAGAAGTTATACTTCTATAAAATTATATGGCAAATAATATTATTATAAACATAAGTATTCGCAAAATAGCAGATCGTTCAACTATCCTGTTTTTTACATGTTTAATTTAAAAAATTTTTAATAAACATGAAAAAATCACTTTAAGTTGGATTTATAAGATCTATATAAAGCTGTCATTTCTTTGTTTATATGAAAGATTACTATTAAATAAACCTGTTTTACTTTGAAGTAGATCTAAGATTTTTTTTTTTTTTTTTTATTAACACAAAAAAAAGGGGCCAAGTATGCGTAAAAGCGTGTATGTAAGTTTATCCTTATGAGAAAAATAATTTCCAGCGTTGCAGCATATATTTGCGCTCCTCCCACCTCTCTGAATTTTGTTCTCAATGACAAAGGAAAAATTGTGAAAGAAGAAGACGCAATAAAAATCAATTATTGTATTTATACAGTACGGAAATGTTTTTTTTTATTCATGAAAGTTCTGAAAAAATTGTATAAACAATAATTTATTTCTTTTGAAAGTAACCAATTAATGATATGTAAATGAATGTTTCAAATTTTCGAAAAAGTCATGTACTAAAAAAAACATATTTTATTAAATAACTTGCTTATTTAATGTAAAATGTAACCAAATGAATAAATCCACAATAAATAAAAATTTACATTGAAAATAAGTTATGAACTGTCAGATAAAATGAAGTAATGAAGTAATCGGTTTTTCTGTATCCGGCCCGCTGATAGCAAAGTAGGTAAAGGGCTTGCTCAGTGCGCAAGAGAACAGGGGCTCTAATCTCTTTGAAAACTGTTTTATAGAAATTAGTTAAAAGAAAAAGAAATAAATTTAAAATGTGTACTGTAGTGAGTGCGGTGCTTTGATGTTGTGTTGTGTGGTGGCGTTGTGTGGTGTATGAGGCTCTTTTACAGTCAAGCTTGAATCAGATGGCGCCAGGGTACGTCGCAGCTGTCATGGCCGTCTCATTCACACAACATTACTTTTCAGTATTGTATGTATACAGGAAATTAAAGTGTAGTGGTAAAGCGCAATATTTGAAATTTTGAAATGAATAAGGAAGACAAGAAAGAATATTATGGGAGCTTAAAAGTTTCAGAATTGAAAAAGCTTTTAAAAGGGAAAGGAGCAAGAGTCAGTGGAAGAAAAGCAGAACTCGTGGACACGTAAGTGTACATTTTAGGTTATATTTACAAAGCTATTTATGTATTTCTTTACTGATGATTGGTCTCCCCTTTTTTTTTATCACACTATCAGAAGGAAATTTAAATTTCACTTTCTTATCGCAGGATATTACACTGCACTTCCTTTTTCCTACTACCTTTAAACGTAAACGCAAACAAAAATTGTCTGCAAACAACAGCAATCATTTACAAAGATTATGTCTTCTGCTTTGCTCATCACGCAGATAGGCTCACGGACACAATACACAACTGTAAATTTGACGGTGTGTAAGTGCGACGGCCATGACAGCCACGACGTGCCCTGGCGCCATCTGATTCAAGCTTGACTGTAAAAGAGCCTCATAGAGGACCGGAAGTATGTCATGAGGGGCGAGGCGAAGGAGGAGAATCAAGCCAAATCCACTTCCGTTACACTTTTTCTCAAGGCCACCTATCTGAAATCGTTGATTTACTCCGTAGGGGAGAACGCGCCTATAGAAGTATAACTTCAAAAACGTGTGTATTCTAGACGCTCTCAATATTCATATACTCGGTTTTCATCGACTTCTGTGATTATTTCCAATAAGTAGGCAACGTCCTTAAATTGGAAATCCACAAGTTACGGTATCACCGTAAAACTCGATCATACCTATGTATGTATACACCGAATCACAGAGGGAAGACGGAAAAAAATCGTTTCTCATCGTTGTCCCAAGCATCGGAGTAGGTACTAAGTATAGTATTCGCTGCGTGTTTTTCAGCGTTCCTCATATTCCTCGCGTCATCTAGCGCGGCGTGAGTTACCGAAAGTGCGCTAGCACGGAAAACGAGAGTGCAAAAGTTTATTCCGCTCTCCAGCAAGTAATATTTTCCAAGGAGATACGCATCTTGTACAGTTACTTTCACCTCCATCGCCGTCCCAAGTGAAGGTAGCTCTGCGCGCCGCGCCGAGCACTCGAGCGTTTTTCCACGATATAATAGAATGAGCGAGCGAAATATGAGCCGCACCGTATACCTACACCTACCGACACTTGGTTATGTATATCCCTTCTCTCATTTAGCATATTTCGCTGCATGCGAGCCAGGACGATATGAACGATACACGACGCCCACGGCATTGCTCGCGAGTGAAAATTTTTTGCTGCTATATACTTATACTAAAAAAGAAGAAAGGCAACAGGGAAGGGACAGGGAGCAGGAATAAAGATCGCCAACAGGGAGAGCTCTCTAGTTCACTTATACGCGCGAGCACGTGTGTGTGTGTGTGTGTGTGTGTGTAAAGAGGGGGTGTATACTCTGGACAATAATATTATATGTATTCCTCGGCAGAGCCAGTAATGCAGGTAGCGAATGTGAAAACAGGCCAGCGATTTATTATTTGCACCCGAGACTAGCATCAGCTATGCACATCAGCCCCGTGTTACGCGTGTGTTTACCCGTACCAGCTATAAGCGGACATGCACGTATTCGCTGCTGTAAGGTAATGGATGAGCAGCACACACCATGTGATGTTGCTGTACATGTCATTGTATATAAATATGCAAGAAAGCAGAGTGCTGCGGGATCTCTCGTCATTTTTCATCGTCCTCGTCCAAGACTCGTCGACTAGAAATGCATTGCTGCCCCCGCGGTTTTCTTCGTTTTTCACCTACATCAGCCACGCGTGTATAGTATGTGGAGTGTCGGTCTTTTGTCCGTATGTTGCGTTGCCGATTCTCATTCAGGGATGGGGGGGAGGGGGGCAACGCAGTTTTGGGATGGTTTTGTAGCACAAACGAACAAAAAAAGTTTAGATCAACACTTTCAACTTTGGTTTGCTGTCTGTTGAGGTACTTGTTGGTTACACTTGGCGCATTTGGCTACAACTACTTTAGGCTAATTTTTCTTCAGGCTGTTGTATCGGGTCTTAAAAACATTTTGACGATTTTTTAATTTCTTTCTATCGGTATGGTAAAGAGTTGATGAAAACCGTGATCGTGATGCCCAAAATTCGTGCTCGTGTGGATAGAGTAGCACAAGTTTGGCCATCTGACGTCAAACTTGGCCTGCGGTAACCTGCCACTAATTGTTTAATTTGGAAGCAATGGCTATAGGTACACTAAACAGTTTCGTGAAATAAACGTTTGTATGCATAAACGTCCATCGCTTGTGGCTTCAATAAAAGGCAAAGGAAAAATCAGTGTGCCTTTGAAAAATGACTTTGACTTGCCAAACTTGGGCACTTTTCGAATGCTTATGATGGTACAGTTATGAAAAGAAAGTCATGCAGGTACCCATAAACGAAAAAAAGCACGTGCAGACAGTATGGGAATATTTAACTCGACGATTTCGATGTGTACGAATCAGTAATAAAATAATCAGAATTCGGCTTGATCACTTGAATACCCGTAATTTTCCGGATCGTCTGAGGAGGAGAATCAAATGCCACTTCGGTGTTATTTGCGTGCACATTCGGATTCTGAGCTTCTGTCTTCTAAACGAGAGCCATCGAATGAGGCGAAATCGGTGTATATTACAGATATGAGGATGAGTCGCTTTGAATGGGGAGTCGATTCGCGACGCTTTATGTTTTATGCAAAAGACTCCAAGGCAAATTGCCACTGTGAGAGTGACTCATGTAGAGGGGGTGCATATATGACACGCAAAAACACACGAGACAGACCCGTGCGATGGCAATCATAATTATACTTCGTATTCACGTATACACACACATACACACATCGCATGGGTTATGCACAAAACAGATTTAATCACTTGGAATCGTTGCGTCACTCACATTTATTCCTTGCATCGTATACACGATTCGTTTCACATTTGGTGCGGTATTACTTTACGTTGCGTCACAATATTGAGAGAGGCATAAGTGAATATCCAAATTAATATTAAAAATCTGCTGGAAAAGACGCTTCAAACTCATCACTCTGATGTAAAAGCTCCAAATAGCTCCAACCACTGATCAGGGAAGGGGTCCTGTTGCGGGTCACGGGTTCAGTTATTCATGTGCACCATGGATTCCTTACACCGAAGCACCAAAAAAGTTCGAACACCAAGCTCGGTCGTCGGTTTGAAAGTCTGGTCCAGCAATCAAAATGCACATTAAATATACGTCTTTCTATTGGCTCACGTCAGTTTCTCTCAGTCGCAAGTGATATTGGGTTGCACTTGGATCACCAGGCATCGAACATCAGGTATGCAATCCTGGCGATGAAAATTGAATTTCCGTAGTTTTTTTTTAGAAAGTTTAAAACAATAGAAACCAAGCATAAAGGTATCAAGGTATCTTATAAATATATGGCACTCCTACACTATTGTTCAAGAATTTTGTCTGGTTCATCATATACCTTCATGTTTTGGAAAAAAAAACATGTAACCAATTCCAAATCTGAAAGTATTTTTTTATTTATTAGCGGCCGGAAGGACAATAGTGAACATCTCGCATCAGACAATTTAAGAGTATTATTTTTTAGTTACGGTAATGTTCATGCACACGGATGAAAAAACTTTTTAAGAAATTAAAAAATGTGACTATGTATACAGACATATATTAAAAAAAAAAAAAAAATACGTATTGTATATAGATGGATATAACAGCATAAGTACCTATTAGTAACTTTTGCATGGCATAGACGGCACGAGGGTATTTTAATCTCAGCTGCAATGCAGAACATAGGCATAGACACACACGGAGAGACAGCGAAGCGAGGCCAGTGCAACATATTTATCAAACTCGATTATCCATGAGGCAGGTGTGTCCAGTCTTCAAGCTCATTACGTAAATACGTTGCTGGTGCACACATCTCCGCAACGTATAAATATGAGGTTTTCTCTCTCTCTCTCTTTCTCTTTTGCAACGCAACCAAATAAAAATGAGAGAAAAAGACCAGAGTAAAGGATAGAGATCCACCTCGGATAGAAGAGCTGCAGCAGCCTCCAACGTATTGCGCCCGCGCCGGCAGCTCGACTGTCAGCGGGAGAGCCGGCGGGACGATCTAATTTACAATTTCACTCGACGCGACGTAGCGACGTGGTCCTAAAAATTCAGGCGCACCTCTGCTGCAACTATACGTATTGCGTATAGGTATATACTCACTGGGGACGTCATCATCATTATGATGATCACCGTCACTCTTGCTTGGATGAGTCCGGGTGCCCTTTCTCCATTGGATATTATCCACTCCCCCTCTGGGGTGGCGTGTCACTTTGGGAATCTCTTTTTTCCTTTGCAACTGCGAGAGAGATAGAAACGTTAACGCCAAAGCAGCGCACGTGCTGATGGCCCCGAGGCGCAAAACCACGGAGCTGGAAAAAGGAGCGTGATGTGACCGCGGGGCCTTTCCTGCACGGCTCTCCGTGTGCACATAGGTACAGTGCGTTGGATTAGGACCCGGGGATGGATCGTACGGCGCGCAACCGACTGTTATTACAACCATTGCGGGAGAATCAAGCGGCTGCCTCCACCGCCCCCATAGGGTCAATATTGCATGAGCTGACGATCGTCGACTGGTCACTGTTTGTTATTGCGCGTGTGCTGTTTGCAGCCAACATTTGGCCGGTCGTGCACAACTTGTTGATTCGCTCTGCCAACCAATGCCGAAACTGAGGGATTTATCTTTTGACTCACTTGGACGTCGCACGTGCACTTTTTCTCTCATTCGTTGAAAAAATATTCCACACGCGTAAAATTAATTTTGCATAAATACGTGGAGATAACGCGGGGTGGGGGTGAATTTGAAAAGAAGGGGGGAGAGTTCACAGAGAAACATCGAGATACACACACACACACGAGCTAGGTACGGAAAAGAAAAAAGCGCCCACAAAAGAGTCGGGAGTGTCGGGAAGCAAAAGATACGTCGCAGGGAGGGAGACAAAAAAGTGCAAATACAATGGAATTTCGTGATGGCGTATATTACAGCGTTGATATACACAGCGCAGTAGCAACGACAGTTGTTCAAACTCGGTGCGTCCGTTACACAAATCTCGGTACAGCGCGACGTTTGAATGGGACGGGATCGCGCGTGCTGCTCGATGAACCGAGAAGAGAGTGCCTGGTGAGATGCACGGCTTCACGGACCTCCAGCTATACCTCAATTCCTGGCCTCAACAAGCGCGCCTGTCGTACCCTTTTTCTCCCCTTCTCCCTCCTCCGGAAAAGACGTACCTACAAGTAAGTACGTTTGTTGATCCTCGGGTGGACCACATCCCATTCTTCTACAGATACTTTTTTCGTTTTTCATGTATTTCTTGGTCTACCTCGTCAGGGAAGATTTTGTTCTCTCCATGTCGGCTCATCAGAACCATTACACAAGTCCCAAGTCCGCGCAGATGTCTTGCGTGCAGTGATGGCCACTGTTGCACGTATCTCCCATCAACTATCATCTATGAATTTAGACGGTAAACGGAGCAAAGTAGAAGGGACATAAAGCGATTAACGTTTTTTCGATCGACACATTCAAATTGATACTGACTTTCGCACTCTTAAACATTTTGCATTTTATCAAGTCTTCGTCAAACAACTTCTACCTCCAAAAAATCTATGGTATGTTTATAGATCGAGTTCCTTTGTCAATGATTCACTGAAGGATCAATTTTTTTTTTTTAAATTAATTGCCCAATGGGATGAACAGCAGCTAAATTTAACCTAGACCCCATATTTCCTCTATCGAACAAAAATTTTATTGTCGTCCGCACATCTTGGCGACGAACAAAGGAAATGAATGCTCGCTGAAGGATTTTCTTGAAAAAAGAAGGTCTCCTTTTGTATAAAGTTTGCAGTTTTCATCAGAACTACTTACGACTACGAATAAGTATCGAAGTGAGGATGATGCATTTCAAATTTGCATCAAAACTCTGAAACTTTTTCCAACAAACCCAAGTACTGACGATTATTTTTCCTGTCTATCGTACATATGTATAAAGCACAAAACGTAGACGTGCAATGCTACTACAGCGTATACTCTTGTTAATAGCATACAAGGTTGTTAAGATAACAAATATAACGATTCGAATCATTTAACGTATAAAATGCGTTACATCACATTGACGGGCATTTTTTAACGGATCGTATTTCTAGTCAGTCTGATTCGAAAGCGTTTTGTAAATACGCTGTAGTAGCATTGCACGTCTACGTTTTGTGCTTTATACATATGTACGATAGACAAGAAAAATAATCGTCAGTACTTGGGTTTGTTGAAAAAAGTTTCAGAGTTTTGATGCAAATTTAAAATGCATCATCCTCACTTCGATACGCACCCACGACTACGATAATGCACGGTAGCACTGAACCATCCGAATGTTTGATGGAATCAAAGTTCCACCAATAGGTATATTTCACGGGGAGCCTCTTCTTCCTTTTTTACTTTGTGCTCCACCGACCACCAATTTACGAGAATCCTCATAAAAAAGTTTGGTTTTATGAGTAAAAGTGTAATCACGCTTACGAGTCTTTGCGTGTACAAGTACAAAACTTAGCAGTAGGTATGCACCGTAAAAGCTATTATACGTACAAAAGTGATATACCCATCACAAAACAATGATCATGACTGACATCTTATAGATGCCAAATTTATGCCAAATTCCATCACTAAGACGTCTTTTAGTTATCAGTTGTCTGAAGATAACATTTTGACAACTGATAACTAAAAGACATCATAGTGATGGAATTTCGCGTCAATTTGGCATCCATACGATGTCAGTATCATCAATGTTTTGTGGGATAGGAAGAAAGATGAATGTAGCGTCGTCACAAGTACTATCGAGTGAACAGGTGAAAAGAGAAAGCACTTAGAGCTTCAGCGTCCCTTATTGACCCTAAACCTGGCTCTGGCCAAAATGAGCAATCAATACACGCGCGGCTACAAGCGAGTACTGTGCGCAACAGCCATGAGTGTATATACGTGCTTCAAAATGACAGCAGAAGTACCATGAAACAACATGTCGTAACGCGTGCTCTCGTGTAGGCTATAATGCCGAAGGAAACGAGCATCGGGACGAGGAATGGTTCAGGAGAGGAGGGCACGTTGTTTTGTTCTCTTGCCGCTCGACGGAATTTGAAAATAAACGAGAGGTGCAGCCCCACGTACTTATTAAGCACATTTATAGTACCAAGAGAGTATGGATCATGAACGGTATGTACACAGCAGCGACAATGCAGTATTTTGTACTGCTACCTATAAGTGAATATGCGAACAACGATGAAGATCCCTCGCGTGCCCACGTGTGTAATTATGATTCGGGACAAGCAGCGTAATAGTAAAAAGAGGTACGAAATTTGCAACCATACGGATGTCGTGTCAATATATCTATATAGCGACAATAATCATAGAAGCACTGCAGTGATTCAGTGATTGTGAATTTGCTCTCGTAATCGTAAAATAGCGGGTAAGAGAATCTCGTACTACGCATTTTCTAATAAAATTCACATCATAAAAGGTACTTGTGTTACTCAAATACTTGGAAAACATAATTTAAAGGAGCTTGCGGTAGTGGGAACAACGTATTTAATGTAATTAACATTGAAAGCATTTTATATGGTAATATGTTCAGGTGCATATAGGTAAAAATGGCCAACCGTGTTTATACCCTGTGTACATATTATGAAAAGTAATTTTGAAGTTTTTCGAGCAGCTTTTTTGGTCTTGACAGAAAAAAGAAAGCAAAAGTTCGGGGGTATAAAGCTATTTAGCTCTGCCTTCATTAACAGGACAAGAAATCAATTCCTTGTGAGAATTGTGACGGTTGTCACTGCCAACGGTAACTCGACAACAAAACAGAGCAGAGCATCGATAATTACACTTACAATCTTTCGAACAACAATAGTTTCCGCAACCATATTAATTGAATAAATAAAATAACATGTTTGGCTCTCTGGATATAAAAATCTAAATGACCTTTTCCTTATCCCATACGTTACAGCTATACTCAATTACAACTGTACGAGAAATTAGATCCTCAATAATAATATTATTGGGCTCGTGTTAATCACGCGTTGAGTGTATAAAAATATAAAGGTAGCAGCAGTAGAATACATAAGCTATATCTCGAAAGCACCTCGATACGCCTATTGGGTATGAATGAGACAAGAGCTCGCGGCGCTCCTGACTTTAGACGCGAATGCCGTTATTTGCCCGTAACGTTCCGTTGCAGCTCTTACACGTGACGAAGGCTATATGCCCCGCTTAACACGTGTTTTATAGCTCGCCCAACTTTCTCCTTCCATCCTTCTAACACGTATAAGTATCATGGAGAGCAGAGAAATCTCATCCTATATGAAGGTACCTATACGTTTCATCCATATACAATGTCACATGATTCGATATAGGTTATATAGGTACGGGTGCACGCAGAGCATTTTCTCTCGTACGTCTACTCGAGTTAGGTACGGCTGCTGCTATACTGCTATCTCATCCGCGTAGAGTGCGCGTACCTTATAAAGCACAAGTGATACGCTACCCTGAGTCTTCTTATCTCGATTCCGCGCTCTCCGAGGTCCCCAGAGCTTAACGGCGCTCACTTACTTGCCGTACACTCACAGGGCAGAGGCAGCCCCCCAAAGGCTATTTTCGCTGCTGTATTGCTGAACCCCCTCTATTACGGGGTAGCTATACATGCAACAGCCTGGAGAGAAATAAGAGAAACTGGCCGCGTGTACAAAGAAGAGCTGTACACTTCTCCACACTCTTGCGTGATTTATATATCGTCTGGCACCCTATATTTCATTTCCACCGCTTTTGACTGTCGTTCAATACGTGACAAATTAAGCTGCTCGTTTTCGTCTTGGCTCGACCGCCGGAATCGGGACTTCCCATCCGTAATATTCGGAGCGGAAATGGCCGGATGCCCGGGGAGCAGACACGCGGACGACTCTGCTCCAAGAGCGAGCTGGAATATTCTTCCTTCTCTTCCTTGATTTTTTGTTATTTTTCCTTCGAATCAAGTGAGAGGAGTAGAAGGAGGAACGGGGCGAGGGCGCTCTGCTTTCGAATTGCGTTTTCTCATTTCCTCGGGAGCCAAGGGTTGATCGAGTTGCTGGTTGTAATCACCGGCACGCAGGGTTTGATGGACGTTTTTTTCGCAAACTTTTCGCGCGTGAATTATTGGTGCCCATGTGCTACGTTGTCTCCTTGATGAGCCACTGATCATTAATAAATTTTATGCTCAAGTTTGGTTGTAATACAAATTGCGCTCGCATCCATTTTCCAGCCATACGTAGGCAGGTAATTACGTTTAATGCAAAAAAATCGCTGCTCAATTATTGATGCACAATAATCCAATTACACCGCTTATCGAGTATTTGAGTGAGGAACAGTCCCTATAGTCCCCTTGAGAAAGATTAGCATCATCGGAAATATAGAATCCAAACGTTATTCCTCCTTGTCACCCCGTACTTGAGTATCCATGAGGGAAAGAAATTCCGAGAGAATGCGATATATATAAAGAACGTGAGGTATACGAGGTAAATATCGTGTACACCGTGAGGAGCAGTCAACGTCTCTAGCTCCGGTGGTTACCGATCGCGACTAAACCAATAGTTAAATCGCGTTAGGCAATAAGTGCTGAGAGCCTCTACGGGAGCCTCATCACAGGAGAGTTGGGCAGAGAGCTACACTCGCTCGCCCAATAAGCGGATTACTCGACTATCAGAAAGGGCTTTGAGCGTATTAAAGAATTTTCGGCTCTCGATGTCGCTGCTGCTGGAACCCGTGGGGTGAGCCAGCTGCTATACGTACTGGCCCTTTCACGCGATAGATACGTACCTACCCTTGTACATTGCGCACGTGCACACAAGTAAGTACCAACGTGTATACGTGGGAGGGTGGGCAAAGGAAAAAGCGCAACTTGCCTATATAAGTACTATACAGGATGAGGACGAACGGGAATCAGTGCACGCCAAAGCCGGCGTTTTTAATATTCAAAGCAGCAACGGTGTATATATGCCAGTAGGCGGGTGCCCTCTTGGTTAAAAATTCCGGCCTGTTTGGGGGGGGGGGGTGTCGCGCCCCCGATGAAGATACTCGCGATGGATAATAGGATGGTACGTACGCACGTTAAACATCGTCAAATAATGTATAGGCATATGTGAGCTTCGCTATCTGACGATTGGCTCTTGCAGTTCTCACGGGCGGGCAGAGTACACACATGGGAGTACGACAGACAGCAAGAAAGTCCCCTGCCCTTTGAGAGGGAGACAGGGTCCAGACGACAGAGGCTTTTGATCTTTCTCCCAGATTTTAATCCCGTTATCGGGCTCCTTTCCACTCACCATCTCCACCGAGGATGTGCACACATAGCCCATCAGCTCGCTTTTTATCAAGCTCCATACCTCTTTGTTTATTCTTGTTTTTCTTTTCCAGAATGAGATGGGACAAACGAACCACTACTGCCGGGTAGTTTGCAGTTAGTTTACGTATTAACGGAACCAAACCGTGTTTTTGTTAATCAGGCTCGCACGCGACTACTCGCGGTGGGGCTGCTCTCATGAATTTCTTGGTATGCGCAATTAGCTAAAAACGCCCAAAAAATTGTTTCGAATCTGGATGAGTTTTCGAGCTGCCGGTGATATAGGCTTATCTTTTGTTTTGCTTGTCTAGAGTTCATCAAGCTCTTTTAAACTCGTCGCGCCCGCGTGTATGTGATTTGCACACGTTCAACGACGAGGTACACAAGTTGGCTCGTTTGTCGATTGCGAGCGCGTAGGAGGAGGGGTGCTTGCAAATAATTATAAGTACACGCAACCAAACGGCAAATGTCATCCGAGATAATTAAGACTTTAAACATTTATTCGTCCTCTGCGCCAATTGCAATAATGTACGAACAGCATACAATACATATACGCTCAGAGTGGATGCCTCTGGGCTGCAGCACCTGTCCCATATTTAGTTTAATCAACTAATTTCGTTTTTCATCGAAAGCAAATATACAATCCGAAGAAGATTATTTATAAATAATTGCTCCTTCCATATAATTACATATCTGCCATGTCGTATACTCATGATAAACATTGCTTTATGAATTACCTATCGTTGGATGTACAGGATTCGTGCTACCAATATCCGAATATCCCGGGAAAAGTACAGGAAAAGATCAAAAAAACTCGCGCGCCCGTAGGTACTAACTCTCACGTGCACATAACTAAGGGTCTGCATGAACTTTGAAAAAATCTTTTATTATTTTTTTATTTTTGCATAAGCTCTCGGTCAAGCACTGCACCTATACGTGTCGTGCAACCTTTTTTCCAATAATCGTTCACAGCTCCATCCGATCGTTCGAAAAGTGGACAGCCAAAAGTTCATACCACGTAGGTACACATGCAGGGGTTGAGAGTCTTTCCTTCCATGCACGCACACGATCTGCCGGTAAGAACGCGATCATCAGAGCGTGTATACTATGGAACACCAAAACGTGCACCACATCAGAGGAGCTTGTTCATCCGTCTGATGCGCTGGCCAGTGATCGCCCATAGGGGAACGAGAAAAAAAAGGAGTTTTCGAGTCTCGCTTTACCAACTGCAGTGATGACTCGCTTCCCATAGATGACCAGATGGACAGGTACGTATCTGTCCCTTCACCCTCCTCCTCCTCCTCCTTTATTCCCGCCGTCATAGCTGTACTTACATCTGTGTACATATATGTGGAGTTTTCCGGGATGCCCAAACAAGCCACAAAGTCGCTGCTTTTGTGTGCTCCATATTTGCAAATCGAGGGGGAACGATGTAGACTACAGGGGTGGATCAGAGCTACTTTTAAGCGAGTACTATGCGCACTATACAGCTTTATAAAAGCATCGGATGAACAGGCCAATTATTATTGTACCATCGACGGCGTGTGTGGGGTACCCACCTACTTTGTATTATGCCCGAGTCGCGTGGCGAGTGCTGATAACTCTATTTTTGACTATTCGCTTCGTGCAGCAATTTGAAATGGCGCCACTTTCATTTAACTGTGCATTAATAAAAAAAATTTTGTATTCTCCTCACATGCTCGTATTTCGTAAGTATTGCTATTTTCCTCGAATATCAATTCATTTCATGGAGTACTTTCAAACCAGCACGTTAGAAAGTAATATGTATTATGCTCACACGTATATTACATGCGTTTCATACTAAAAATTTACTTTTTTTCAAGGAAAGAAGAACTTATTTAAGTTGCTAAGTATACATTATTGTTGAAATGAACACTTTTAAAAGAGTACTGTCCATACAAAGCTGTGGATTCTTGTTAGTTAGTATCAACATATTTTCCCCTGCAGTGGCGTTATTTCAAATTGCTGCACGAAGGAAATAATTCTAACGATATTTTTAGATTCCGTACTGTAAAATATTTTGTACTCTCTATATAACAGTCCAGAATGCACGTACCTACCCTACCTACATTATTATTATTGCGACTCCTAAACAGTCACTTTTGCTACAATTCTTACTTTTGTTTAATCTTATGATTTTTTATTTTACTTCTTAGATTTTTTATAACAGTTCCAGTATAGAATTCCTTATTCTCTTATCGTGGCCTTACTACTTGCGGAAATTATTTTTTGTCGATAAACAGTTATCCAAATCTATCAAAACAACGCAACCGAAATCTTCCAACAGTCATTCGGCTTTGATCATCATCGGACCGTGGATAAATCTCACGTCGCATCAAACAAAACTGACAAACGATGCCGTTATCGCTGCTGCATGAGCACGTGGTACAGGACAGGAAAAAGGGCAATATACGAATACCCGCGAGACTGTAATCCTCAGGGAGACACAGACGATCTCGAGTCGTCGTACGTCACAAGCGACATTATTACTACTGAGCCATTGCGTACACATTTATAGACTTTTATAGACATGCAATGCATTATGTACTCGAGTATTCGACAGTCGAGAGATCGAAGAAATAGATATTAGCCGGGGGAAAATATGGTTCTTGCGGGACGATAAATCCCTTCTCTCGGTTCAGGATTCATGAAAAACTGAATACGTACCACGTTCGGAGGTTAAGAAATGCATTAGATTACACGTTAACCTCTCTCCGCTTCGCCTCAGGCGTTTATTCACGTGAAATCTAAGACATTCTTAACCTCGTTCTCTAGGTACGTAATATAATATTTATTTAAAATTTTTTATTCGTGCATTTGATATGATATCATGTTGCTACAATGAATTCTTATAAGAATCATTGTATCCGACAAATTTTTTTAAATTTTGAGTACTGTAAAAGTAAAATAATCCACTCTATCTGATTGAGATTAAGGAAAACAATTAACATATAACAATTTTCCAATGTAAAATTGTAATTTGTCATAAAATTCGTTTTTTATGATTATTTATAAATTAATATTAAAATTTACCCATGCTTATAACTTAGGTTATGTGACAATTATTCTTATAATACATGATAAAGAATAGAATGTAAATTAATTTATAGCTAGGTTGTATTGTGCAACATATATTTTTTCTCCTCAATAATTATTTTTTATACGTGGAATTATTTTTGGCCTATTTGGCTTCCCTTTCGGGATATGACTGTTTTTTTAACTTTGAGAGGTTACATTGTAAGAAAAATTCTTCGAAGGTTTTGCCAACAGTCGTATTGAAGTTCTAAACATGCCATACTAAATTAGAAAAATGTTTTTTTACTTATTATTTTTAAGATATAGTAGAAAAAGAAAATAATTAAGATTATGTTTGTGCAAAGTCCAACCCTGCTATATTTGTGCACCTCGGTTATGTAGTTCCCCTTTAGGAGGCCTATAAAAATTATTATTTTTAGCCAATTTTGCTTCCCTTTCGAGATACAGCGTTTTTTCTTGTTTCCGAATCTAAGATTGTTGTCGTAGTATATATATATAATACTTTATGCACGTTTTTTCACATACATGTTTACATAATATGAACATGTATATAATGACCGGAACGTGCAAAACATGTATATATACACACACACACACACACACACACACACACACACACATATATATATATATATATGTTTATCAAGAGGTGACTTACGCGGACAATCAAATGTATGCAAGGGTTATTATGAGGACAAAAGTTAAATTATGTGGACGTCCGCATAATTTTACCATATTATTAATATATATATATTAGGAGCACGTAAAGTCCGCATAAGTCACTACTTATAAACAGATATATATACGTACATTAGTGTTGGTATACTGCTACAGTCTGTTTTGTTACCATGAAACTGATTTTCACGTCTTTCATGGCAAGTATCTTTTAAAAAGGACCAATTACCAGCATTTTCCAAAGTAAAATTGAAAAGAACGGAATTCTTTCACATGTACATCATAAAATATCTGCTCAGGTTTTTAATTTTGAGTCGGAAAGTGCCTGTACAGCTGATTTTTTAATACTCTTCCACTTAAGCTCGTGTTAAACTGTTCAACTTTCAGCTGAAATTTCACGTGATTTTTTCCGACTTGGAGTGTATAAACAGAGTTACTATTAAATTTAGCAAATTTTAATGTACCAAATTAAACATATTTTATTTCTCAGATTTTTGCAAGGAAGCTACCTTAACCAGTGTCGAGTTAGGGCTGGATCATTATTTAGTCATTAATGAATTTTATCAACACTCAAACAGTTGTAACCTCTACAAGGCTTATACCCTATACAACACATGAATTTATCTACATGCTCGCGTATATTTCGTGAATATGTATTTCTATCATTTTGCACGTACAAATGATCGTAACTACTATATAAATTCGTTACACATCTAATTATGTGTTATTCCTATATGTGCAATAAGTATTGGATGTTCAGTACTTCAGTAACCAAAACTCCAAACAGACGTGTGCTGTTACGCTTTTACAACGTTATCTTACTTCTTACTAATACATCAAGCAAAGTCGCTATAACCGTTGTAATCGCAAACCGCGAAAACTACTGAACCGATTTTGCTGAAATTTTGCACACTGATTCATGATACTTCCTAGATGGTTTTAGTATAGTTTTTATCTTAAAGAATGTAATAACAATAGCAATAAATGAGCTCACAGTTTTGCAAAAATACGCCAGCTTTTCACTTTAGTTCAATAAAATCCGCTAGGTGGCGTCGACATAAAATGGAAGCTACCTGCAACAGAATTAAATAAGTGTGGTTATGATACGCTGGAGCGTATAGAAATCTGATGCAGTCTTACTTTGACAGTTCAACGAGCTGCATAGAGAATATAGATGATAGTCTTGCAGCTGGATAATCCGGTTACGGACGACACTCTTCTCTAAGGGGAAAGGGACCTAGGTGTCCATTCACCCTGAATCTCGATGAGTGTAATAAAAACAAAATTCATTCCAACTGATAATGTCTCTGGCATAATACCAGGAGACATACCTAGCCAGAGCACAATCTGCACCAACTCTTCAGAGTTGTGTGGCAGTCCCACCATCCCGCCTGGTGCAGTCAAAGAATTTTTGGCTACAAATGTGAGCCAGAGAAAACAGCTCTGAGGGGCACGGGCCGCCACAACGGCTACCTTCTCGGTCGTCGCGTCCCCAACGCGCTTACCGACATGTTCCCGTCTAACGATGAGCGTTTGGTTATCCAGGGAACGACCCGAAGACGAGATATTCTTTGGTCAGCGGTGTACCTCTCTCCACCACAGTCTCCATACATCAAGACTCCCAGGGTAAGAATCAAGCTACCCGTAGCCAGCTCTTCATCATCAGGAATAATAATAAGGAATAGCTGGAAGTTTCACCACTGGCGCTTTTTAGAGCTATTATAAGTATTTACGTTCCCTACTTAACCATCATTTTCATCGGTTCTTTGTAGGGGCCACCTAAGTGTAAACTACCTAGCCAACAAATACATTTTTACTACCATTTCTAGAAGCGATTCGTCGACTCAAAGACTATATTAACTAAAGACAGGCACTATTAAACCAAGTCAGCCATTCACAGGCAGACGTCACCTGTGGAGTTGTTCTTCGCAAGGCTGGAAACCCCGGTGACCGACGACCCTATATTACCCTTTTGACTCTAAGCATTCAACCAGGAATCACTGATCCTCTCCAAGGTTTGCGCTGGGCAAACCGATAACAGCTATAAAAGAAAAAAAACTTGAGCCAACGGGACAGCCTCCACTGGACAAGTATCACTAACCAATCTTCCCATCGAAGATCACCAAAACAACTGAATCTGCAAATAAAAAAGGTTTTTTAGACACCAACGTCTTTGACGTCGTACCGGGAGACGTTGGAAAAGAGCACTACAACTAGCCCAAAAGCTTCGGACTTTGTAATTTTTCTCCCGATCGGTCTGGGTTTTCAACAGCAGGCCAGAGAAAATCACCCTGAGGTATCCAGGCAGTCACAATTGCTGTTAACTGCAGTCAAGAAAGAGTTAACTTAAGAAGCTCACTGGTCTTTTTTAGGGCCATCGGACGTCGAACTACCTTGCCAACAAATATATTAGAACTTAACAAAGTCGCCAGAAAACAGCTTTTAGGGATCACGAAAATTTTAAGCATGCCAAAAGTCGCAAGAGGGTGCATTGTAAGAAAAACTTCAAATATACCCAATAAATACAATTTTACTTAGGCGTCAAGAAACTGACGCAGAAAATTTATCGAGATTGGAACAGCAGTGTCAAAATTGACAAATAAAGAATCCATTACGTGATAGATCAGCTTCTCATTGTACCCTCACAGCAATCTCTGATATCTTTAAAGATCCTACTTTAGATTTTTAAGTAAGTAGAAAATGTATTTGTGTTTTTGTGGCAATAAAAAATGTAGGGTTTAAGGTCCAGGATTTTGTTGCTCTGGTGAGGTAAATGTACGTATTATGAATAAAAATTTTGTTACTATAATTGTTATAGCTCTTTTCTTTTAAATAATTACGCGTGGAGAAATAAAATGAGTACCATTTGACGGGGAAACTTTCGATTTAGTAAATGCTTAAAATTAAAATTTAACTGAATAATTCTATCAACTATAATTAAATAATTTCAACGATGCCTTTATATTCATAGTATGGAACACTTATTTTATCGTTGTACGGGTGTGTCATAATAAAAGTCCATATTATGAAACAATGATAAAATACGTAGTAAAATGTCAAAAAACATGAATACGCATGAAATAATGAAGTAAAAATGTTACAGAAATAAAAATAAAGTGTCAAATACAAAATTAAAAAATTTTATTGCTAAAATATTGATGCAACGAAGAATATCTTTAAAGAATACCCATTGGAAAACACAAAAATTATTGTTTTTGTCATATAAAATGCGATTTAAATGTACTATTTACAAAAAGTAAAGTTGAAAAAGAAATTTTTAAAACCATATTTATTTAAGGTTTCTCTTTTTTAATATTTCGTATTTTACTATTCAAGTTTTTCATTTGCTCAGCATGCTGTTGTTTTTTCTTTTTGTAATTTTTTTTTTTCTGCTGCTTGTTCTTCTTTTTGCTTGGTGCCACACAACCCGGGGTGCTTACTGGTCGCTTTGTTAATTAATATGATAAATAAAATAACACAAGCGATAATAACCACACTACTTGGGGCGCTCACTGGTCGCTTTATTACTTAATAAAATGAATTCGAAGACACAAGCGCCAATCACCACACAACCCGGGGCGCTGGCTGGTCACTTTGTCAAACATTATAATAAATAAAATAACACAAGCGCCAATGACCACACAACCTGGGGCGCTTACTGGTCACTTTGTTAATTAATATGATAAATAAAATAACACAAGTGCCAATAACCACACAACCCGGGGTGCTTACGGTTCGCTTTAATAATAATCATAATAAATTTTATGACAAAAGCGCCAATCACAACACAACCAGAGGCCCTTACTGGTCTCTTTATTAATTGTTAAAATAAATTCAAAGATACAAGCGCCAATCACTACACAACCCGGTGCGCTTACTGGTCGCTTTATTAATTAATAAAACGAATTTAATGACACAAGCGCCAATCACCAATCGCTACAATTGAGGTTAGAATTTTGTCACAGGAATACTTACGTTGATACAATCAAGAAAAGTATACGTATGCCTGCAACAAAACGAAAAACGAAAGCTTTACATTTTTAGCTTGCAGTCAAACAGCACCTTTTACGTAAATCGCACGAAATCCATTCGTAAATAGTAAAAAAACAGACTGACAGGAACAGTGACTTAACGAAATAACTGTAAACAAAACGTTCCACAGATACGTACATGAGCATATGTATCTCATGACCATAATATGAAACGCATAGAAGCGGTCGTTTCAAGATATGGCACAATTTAAAAATATGGTACACAATTTGAAACACGGTTGTAATTAACTTTACTATTCGTTTATTAAAGGAATTTCGGGAAATAAATACTTCAGGGACACTATTTTATAATTACAAATAAATTTTATCACCCTTAGCGACTTTTAAATACGAATACAACAATAATAAAAACTGCCTTGTTTCTGCCATCTTCATTCGTGATTTTCGTCGATTTCGAGTGATTTTGGTAAGGAACAGAAGGTGTGTATTATTTTCAATATTAATGTGTATGCAATGATTTTTATTCTCATTATTCCTAAAAGTGCGTATTTTAGTTATTTTTAGGGTATTTTTATTTAACGTCATTTAGAGACTATGTACAAAAAAAAAGGCATATTTACATACTTGTTTCATATTATGGACAGCTTTTGCGTTTGTTTCATAATACGTACATTTTCCTTAATAAAGTTGTGAGATAAGAGAAAAAAATATTTTTTTTGAATATGAATTTTTTGGGAGTTTAAAATCTTAACAGCTTTAAAAAATAGCCCTTTTTGTGAATTATACGGGGGAAACTGCAAATTAACGGCTCCTCATGGCCACCGATTATTTTATGGCATAAAGAACGCACGGTACTTTTTAGCATAATTATATTTTTTGAATTCTTACACCTTATTATTTGACCAAATAAACTATATGAATTTCGTAAAAATATGTTTTTAATGAGAAGATTTTAGTTCTGAGAGGTGTCAGGAATATATGTAAAATTTTTAACTGAAAACGTTTCACATTTCATGTTAACACACTACGGTGTTTTATTTAGTAAGTCGCTGGCAAAGCCAAGACGGGGGGCCGCTAGTTAAATATAAAACGGAGTTTCAAGTTAGTGAAGGGGAAACTTGTGCAATGAAGTGCAGCGTTAGATATGTTCAAATAAAAAATGTAAAAGTTATTGGAAGCTCGATTCAAGTTATACCGTTATTGAGAACGTGGCAACGTAGTATCATGTACCACGACTATCAGTGACATTGACAGGATACGCTGCAAACACGCCATTTTTTTTTTTAAACTGCCAGTCCGAAGCCTGGGTAAAGGGTGATGGAAAAATACTTAATTTGACAGAAACATACTCTAAAACCCAGCACTATTTAAAAAAGATAACTTCTTCGTCCCAGTTCAACACTGGTTAAAAAAAATAGATACTTGCCCAGCCTTAATTTAACACTAGATATGTTGTTATCTTTCGACCAGATCCAATTTAACACTGGCTTACAGCAGCTATCAAGTGAAAATTATTTACTTTAACATTAGTCTAAGGGGTAGAGTTATATTATTATCATTTTCAGGTAATACAATAACTACACTAATTTTTTCTTGAATCAAATAGATTTCTATATTTAAAGCTGCGAGTAAACTTGTTTTAGTTACAAATAGTAACAATCATTGGTTTATTTGAGGTAAACTATTCAAGGATATGGATACTTGATAAGTATACGTAACTAGTCAAGTGTGTGTTATCTCTGATATTTGACCAACTTTACTCAGGAAATATCGATCTGAGACTGAAAAAAAAATGATTATAAAGCCATTAACTAGCATTACTTGCGAATTTGTACATGCATACGCATATTTCACGTTTTTTATTAATATCCTGCTTGTACACTGGGTTCAAAATTGGCTTAGGATATCAATAAGTTGGTTTACTGAATCAAATTATGACATCTGATATTCAAATTGGAAATGGTTTACATTAATTTTAAGTCATCTGTCTACATGGGTATTCGAAACGTTTTATCTGACACAATTGTTTGGAGCTGTAGGTTTCTTCTTGGCCAGAGCTAGTTGACAAAATAAAAATATTAGGAGTAAAAAGGCCATGCAGAACAAAATGTGCTCACGTGGTTAACTTTTTTAAATATTTCTTTGGGCTGCCATTTTTAGATTCAAATGCAATTGACTATTTTTTCATGAATAATTCGGTGAGGATTATCAAACCATCCAGGGGTTAAGTTTTTTTGTGACTACGCTTTACATGGTTGTATTATAATTAAGCTCCGTTTTTACTAACAGTTATTTAATCAAAACTTTAAAGTTTTTTTTATCACCCAATGAATAACTGCGAATCTTTCTACTCGTACAAAAAGTCGTGAGTATTTTATTCAGATTATACTTATCAAACAGAAATTTTGGTAGAAGGTGCACAAACGTAAGCGTAAACAAAAATATCAAGTTATACTACAGATTTGAAGAGAATGCAATAAATATGAAAATTCCTGACAAATCAAACGCTGTAGGATCATTAAAGAGTAGTTGCTATAAGATTTCGTAGAATGTCTTCTAAAATTTTTTATAACCAATATTTTAACACATGACAAATTCATTTATTGCAGCAGAACCAACAATCCGAGCTACCCTACGGATTCTCAGGCCCTGTTTCATAGATCCCTCCAGCCGAGAAATAGCCCCAGTGGCAATGACATTTCTGTGCCGAAATAGTAACTTTTCTGAGACTCCTCGTGCTTTTCGTAATTAGATGCGCACTAGGTACAAACTGTATTTTTCCTACTGAGGGCGCCATAACCCAAAGTAAAAAAATGCCCAAAGGAGGAAACCTACTGTTTGTGCCAGATACAGTACAGAAAACAATGATATTTTTTGATAAACCAGTAATATTCGGACGAATTTGACGATTTGACATCAACTTACCCACAAACGTAAAACTGAACCCGACATATACTTAATAGTGCATTAATAATAATGATAATGATAATAATAGTAATAATAATAATAAAAATAACAATAATAATAATAGTTATAATAATAATAATTATAATAATGATAATAATAATAATAATAATAATAACAATAATAATGATGGTAATGATAATAATAGTAGTAATAATGATTATAGTAATAAAAATTATGATAATAATAATAATAATAATAATAGTAATAATAATAATAGCGAAAATAATAATAGTAAAAAAAATAATAATAATAATAATAATAATAACAGCACTAAAAGATACAACAGACATTCCCCTGAACAATTTTTGCATTGGGAACAACAGTACTCTTGTACGATAAACGACACTCACGATCACTGCACAGTAATAGCGGCAGCAGCATCAATGACCCAACAAAACAAGAGACTGCAAAACGCACATCACCAGCAATTGCATTAAGCTGTTTGACTGAGTAAGTACAACCAAGGCAGGCAACAGGCAGGGTATCAACCCTCGCCTCATTCTTCAGCGCCGATTCGCAGCCCCTGTCGCTCGCTAAATTAATGCACGATGCATGCACACAGTGCTCAGAGACGTTGAGTCCCCATCTCTGTTTGGTGACGGTGCAGAGTCTCGGGCGCAAAATCGCCAGGCCGAAAGAAAAGCACCCAGCACCCAGCACCTCTGCCTCACAATTAATAGCCAATTCAAGCTTTTGCAAACCGTGGATAAGGGGGTAAAAAAGAAGAGAGAAAGATATGAACAGGGGTAGGATGCACGTGGCTGTACATTAGATGTATGTGCATGCTTACGCGGAAGTGTATGTGACGCGCAAAAAGAGAGTTTCTCGCCTAAGGTGGGCGAAAGACTATAAAAGCTCATCGCGGGATGATATTACTAATAGTATGAGCAATGATTCGAGGGAGAAGAGCATGAGAGTTGAGCTGCTCGTGACGAGCAGCTTGTTCCCTCATGGATGGTTCCTCACTAATAAGTGTCCTTGTGGCAATTTATATTGGCCAGGTGCATGTCATGCAGCGCCACTCTTGGTATCAAAATCATGCAACCCGGGTACACACATTATACGTCAACAGCATACACCAATGCACACTTTTAGTAATAATCAATTAATTAGCAAAAAAACTAGTGTATTTATTCATCTGATAATGGATGTTATCATTAAAACAGGCTTTAGGAATATCACACACTTGATTTGTTTTAACTCTGAAGCCTTAAAAAAAGGTAAACAGTTGGTTGAAAGTAGTCATGTGTGCGATGTTATAGAATTTCATAGTGATGGAGTTCCTAATTTGACAAGTGCCTTCGTAATAAGGCAGACCTCGGTAACTTCAGCTCCGTACAAAGTTAACCTGCATGTACGTTTTATTCAGATTATTTTTAAAATTATCTAAGTTGCAATGCACATGAAAATTACCTTTATTTACAGTTGGATAATCCCCGAAATTCATGTAATTTTACTCAATCTGTTTTTACGCCACTGTTACACTGAACAACACAGCACTTTCTTACACCCATATTTCATAAACGTTTTAATAATAGAAATCACAATGATCATGTCTTATTTCACGTAACTATCTTTTTCGCCTTCTAACCTCAAAATAGCACCTTCACCGCTTGATTTTGGGTTCTCAGGCGGAAGAATAGTATACGAAACTCGTTCGGAAAGGCTTCTTTACGAATCTCGTTACGGCCCTTGCCTTCGGCTCGTGCCATAAACCTCTCGGTTCGTAAATCGAAGCCTTTGCAAACTCGTACGCAATATACTATTGTTTTTGCCGTCTGCTTCTGAGAGTGTGCTCTGGATCGAAAACTAACGAGGCTTCAATTGTAACATTCAAACATTTTACAACCGTTTTTGGCACCACATAGTTAATTTTTTTACATTTGTGTAACTGCAATTTCAAAATATTGATACTATTTATGCATACGTGATAATAACATCTGTCTGTCAATTTGACTAAATACTGCTATTCTTTTCCTAATTAAGCAAAAATAACAGTAAGTTGGTACCCCAGGTTTCCTGTTTTTGCCACTACGCACGCTGGCGTCGACTTATCTATCCCCTCCCATCGCTTGCACCTGGCCAAGCACGCGAAGACTTTTCAGTCCATGCAAGCAACAGCTTGCCAGCCCACTACATGCAACCCTGGTTGCTCCCACGTGAGCTTTTATTATCTTTCCTCTTCTCGTTGATTATTGCGTGCGCCCATAGAACTGATTTGTTTCATCACGCTCTTACTTTAATTTTTTTTTTAATTTGCATTTAGTGAAATTAGATGTTTAATATCAGCTTGTACTGTAATTCAGTACTTCATCGGAGTATCGCGTCTAAATTATCATACGTACACAAAGAGAAAAAAGGATGACTGATTAATCCATTACCATTAGGACATTAATTTAGTGTTGCATATGCCGTTTATCATACAAGTTTAAACCGAGTCACCACAGCGCTCGGTTATGTATACCCGATTTCCATTTTCGATGCTCTTCATTTTTTGTTGAAGTGAAACTTCTTATATTGGGCCGTAAACAGCCATGGGAGGGGAAATGCGTTACGAAAAAAACGTAGCCACCCACCCTGTGGCCCAAGCCCTCTCCTCAATCTCCTCTCTTATACACTTCCTCCCGCCCCATATCTCTCTTTCGCAGTGCACGCCACTCTACCACTCCATTTGGTCATAATTCAGGTGCACCGATGGCTAATTAACACTATGCTTGTATAAAAGAATGCCATGTCTGAGCCTACGGGCAATGATGAATAAGAAAAAAAAAATGTATACGTATGTTATAGGTATGTTATTATATATGAGCGCGCGGTGGCTAAGCCAGCTAGGTTGTGGCTTGACACGCGGGAGACCGTGGTTCGATTTCCGGCCAGTGCGGCTTTTCGGGCAAGTACCTCTGTGATTTTTCACATGAACTCTTACACCGCGCAATGCTCCTCGAGGAGGGTTTAGGCGACATTCTCGCAGCAACAATTGCCTCATCTTCCCCTACCCCCCCCTTCCAGTAATAGGAGACCTACCATTCATTTCCTTGTCCCTTTTCCAAGAGCTAAGTGCCCGTAATAGTGCCCTTATTAAAGGAGCCGGACGTAGAGCACTATAATATTGAAAAAAAGGTATGTAGAATGTTTCTGTACGCTACAATTAAACACTCAACCGATGTACTGGCTCAAGCTGAGGTACAGCTGGTATGGATGGAGAAATAAAAGAAGAGAAAAACAACAGCTATACCTGTATTAGAGGCAAAAAGTATACGTATGTATTTTGTATATGTATGTGTACACACACACACACACACACACACACACACATATATATATATATATACAAGTAAAAATCTCCTACTTGACTAGAGCAGTAGACTAGGGAGCTAAGTATCTTAAAGGGGGAATTCATTGATCAGCCACAATTCGACACTGATTAAAAAACGAGATAATTGTCCTGCCCTAATTCGACAAATGTGTTACGTGACACGTGTTAAGAGTCAGTGAGAAGTAAACCCAGAGTACGAAACGAAGTGATCGCGGTGCGAGTACCTGGTAATATAGACACGAGCAACACGGAAACAGGCAAAGGAATGATTCCAGATGTCGTTTCAAAGTGCTGGTGACGAAAGCCGATCCACGTGAAATGTTATACAGATTTTCATCCAGCCAAGCATCGCACCACTATGCAGACAAAAAAAACGAGCTTCGAAAAAAACCAATTCAACCTGGAGATCATAGAGTAACTCAGGTAGATGGTGTATATAAATATTCTTTCGCCATCAAGTACTAAAAGCCACCACCAAGGGATTCATGTGGGAAGCGTTAAAAAAAAAAAATTAATAACAATAATAATGAAAATTAACAATAACGATAACGCAAAACAAGTAAACGTCATGAGCCGCAACCAAGGCCACGGGTGCAATTACGTAAGTCATGGGGCAAGCGGTTAAAACCCCCCAAAACCATTGTAATACCCTTGGACACGCGCAAACATCAAAAAAGAAACGATATCAAGAGCAAACAGAGCGGTCTGTTGTACCTGTACATCTACCCAAAGTGAGCTGTGCAGCCGTTTGCTCGATTTACCGTACGGACGCTAAGCTTCCGATCTTGGGGCCAACGAAAGTAACAGAGGGTGATAAATATCGAGTGTACTCGCGCGCGTACGAGCAAACGACAGAGAGCTTAAGGAGATTCAGGAGTAATAATAAAATGCAGAGATCACAAAAATAAAGAGTTTTCTTGATAGTCTAGAATACGTAGAACGTACATGAATTTTTTCAATATTTGTTACAGTTCATTTTTAAAAAAATTATACAAATAAAAATCATGTGATTAACATAGGCTCTTGTTGAAAGTAACCTCTTTGTCTCGCTTAAATTTGGTGAGCAAAATTTAGAGGCATGTTATACTTCGTGCATTTTAAACAGTGCAAACGATAAACGTAAAAAAAATATTGAGTTTGTGGGGTGCAAGAGGGGGTGCGCGGTAAAGGGGGCCAAGCTGCGCGGTCAGAGGGGACTCCCCCTTCCTCGTTCCTTTGAATGATACTCCCGAACCTCCTTAAAGGCAATCCGCGTTTCAAACGGAGAGAGCAAAAAAAGTACGGAGTTAGCACTACTCCGTAGCGAAAACACTGGTGTATTCGCTTTGAGCGCAATTCCAAAATCGCGCCCCCACTGGGCACTTTGAGAACGATTGGTCGTGATTAGAAAAGGACAGTACTATGAAATGATTTCCATACGCTTGTAGAAAAGCGATATTGAAGGGTTTGCCACCTTGTGAATGGAACTGAAAGCTATTACCTTTACTAATGACTAATGACGATCAATCGTTCTCAAAGTCTCCAGTGCGGGCGCGATTTCGGAATTGCGCTCCAAGCGAATAGTATATGTATTTGTTTGCAAAGGTGTCATCTACCTTGGTGGCTGGTCAAATATTTTTTTAGGTATCGCACAGTGCTGCAGGCCTCATTTGAATGGACTTATAGTGACTGCAGTACGTTATGACAGCAAGCAGTTGTCAGGGAGACCCCTTGATTACTCCTCGTCCGTTATTTTTGTTTTTTTTCCATTGTCGAGTGGCAAGGGAGCCCGAACGAAATGCGCAATTGTCATTCCACCCCTCTCTGTTTATGCCGCTTTTGATGGCGTACCCGTGCTTTCGGCACTCGGTGGAGCCGACGGAGGCACTTTTTCACCGATCAACGGTGCGAGCGCGTTGCACAAATTTCGAATCGATCCTTGAAAATTACCACTTTCCACTTGTTCCGTGTGTAGTCACAAAAAAAAGACATATGAACATTATTCAACTTGTGACACGTGCTTTTTATAGTTGTACGAATAACATTACCGGATCAAAAAGGTTGTTAACTTAGATTCCGGATTTTTCGTCAATAATGTTGATTATTGATCTTATTTACAGTCCTCAAAGGGGGGTTAAGAACTCAGTACTCATTCAATTAAAAGATAAAAGCAGGACTTTTTAAAATGAAAACTCTATTTATTCAATGTCACAAAAACGACCACACCGTAGTAAACAGATGAGCAGGTAAGAAAGGAAAAAAAGCCGCATTGGAGGAAAAAAACGATAAGCAAGTGAGTACCCCTGCCTTGTCGCATATGGGCCATGTCAGTTTAATTTGTCGCAATACGACCCTGTCCGTATCCATCCATATCCGAACCCCTTGTCCTCACAAGCCCCACCGAGCTACGGTAGTCAGATTTCAACTATGCACCGCTATACATTGTAACATGCCGTCCAATCATCCTCCCTTTCGCACTTGGACACTGCCGACGGCCGTGAGTCTACTCGTCGCTTCTCATCACCTCGCCCCCTCCTTATTTCTCGTTATGCATCGAGCACGCCAATTTGCAATCAAACCCCCGCACGGCTCTTTCTCTCACTTTCTCTCTGGTCGAGCGGTGCCGTGCATTTGTCAAGTTCACTAGACTTTTTATGCATGCGTGCAGGAAACAACCCTTACTTACGACACCTCGTCAACAGCTTCAGCAAGGGGGCCCGAGACAGCAAACGGCGGAGCAAATATTTAACTGTGAAAAGTAATACAGCATTATCATATGCATGCGGGATGGGTACCTCACATTATAATGTCGAACTACGCGCTCTTCAGCTAGGAGTTGTGAGAATCGAAAGAAAAATATCATGTATTTGTATTTAAAAAGCCAAACAAATCAAGAATATAGCTATACATCGGACGCCTTGTTTGCACTATGCGTTTTTACTTTTTCAAGATCCTATAATGAGAAGAGCATAAATCGTAATACGTGCTCAGTACTCTAATTTTGTGACCTGTCGTCTTCGTGCTCGCGTTTGATTGACTAATCAGGAACACTTTTATCGCGCTGCCATGTCTGTCTGCGAATTTCAAAAGGTTTTAAAATATAAAACATATTAACATCAAGAAACTCGTGAAACAATACATATTTTTCATTTCAATATTTTCATTCTAGTTGTTTCAGTGACCAAATGTACGATTCGTGAATATTTACACAGAAAAAACTGACTAAATAGGTAATCATTCATCAGTTGACGTACATGTACATTCATACGTATGTATGTATATATATATGTGTATATTGGACATATATATCGTCTCCTTTCGAGGTGGATGCGGGGGATAGGTTTCAGTTTCAACTTAGGGCACTTCGTTTCATTGTATAGGCTCTTCGGTGCTGTAGTAGTCACATCTCCATTAAATATGGCATCGTGATAAAAGGCGCAGAATGGCACGAAAATGAAAACCTCGGAACGCCACACCTTATATTTTTACATAATGGTCCGGCTCCTATAAAGGGCACTTCTGAGGGCACTTAGCACTTGGTAGAAGGAAGGGAAGAAGGATAGGAGGCCTCTCATTACTGGGAGTGGGGTAGGGGGAAATTAGGCAATTATGCTGCGAGGAGGTCACCTAAATCCTCCTCGAGAAGCATTGCGTGGTGAAAAAGCGCATGTGAAAAATCCCAGAGATACTTGCCCGAAAAAGTCGCACTGGCTGGGAATCGAACCGTCGTCTCCCGCGGGCTGACCCACGATCTAGCCGACTGAGCCACTGCGCGCTTATAATATACATCTAATGGAGGTACGGACTCGCAGTTCATGCATATTTATATGCTGGTATGGTATAATGTAACGTATGCCGTGTGCTCCCATTTAACGTAAATGACGGGCGCGTTATTTAGATGACAGCTCGCGATACCGATAAAACTTTCATAATACCTAACATTTGCTCTACGGACGTGTGTATACATACGAAACGCCGTGCGTGTAATTTTCGTAATTCGCTAATGTTAGTGCTCTAGCGCTGCTGCGCTGTTTATCCAGCTCCAAGTGATCCGGTACAGTACAGGTACACATCGTACGCACACATGTAAGTGCATGGTGCAATTTAGACCATGTAACAATCAATAAACATGTTTCAGCAAAAACTTAGATACTTAGCACTTGAAGTGGAACACTCAAACCCCCAAAGAGACTTCCATCGCATAAGCCATTACATTAACATGAGACATACTTACAGCGAATACCTATAGACTTACACCACGCATCCCTGAAAAATGTATCAATCAAAACAGCCACCAAACAGATACCGCTCTTTAAGTTCGTCTTCCTCGTCTTTCCCCTCCACCTGACGTCCCCTCAGTTACACTAGAATTAACGAGGACCAAGGTAATAAGTGGGGCCAAACTCAACAACGATGATACTCTCTCTGCGGCCACACTTGCGTTTGCAATGTTCATTACAAGTGGAAAGTAAGTGAGGCGAGAGAGCCTGGGCGCACGGAAAATATGAGTGTTTCAGCTGTCCTCTGCGCCGCGGTGGTGGCCCACCCACAAAAAGAGCGATGGAGTCAGGGCAAGGGAAGGGAAAGCCTCGTGGCGTAATCATGCCGCGCGTTTCGAGTGCCGCTTAATGACAGGGGGGGGAGGGTGCGGGTGGAGGCCGTACAAATACAAGACCAGATGCGCCTTTTGGCCTCGCGTGTTTGCTGTTTATGTTTCCATAGTCAGGTAAACTATACACACAGTTGATAGCTACTGCTGTCATTGCCTTTGGCCCGCTTGGGGTTGCTGGGTTTTTTGTTTTCAAAGATACACGATAATTTTACGATGGGCGAAGGGTTATTAATTTGTTGATAGTTATTTAGTTGTTTGAGCTTGGAGGATATTTTTCATGAATATGGCAAGCCTGGACTATTTACTGTAATTTCGTGCACTACAGTTTATTTAGGCAGCTCTTACAAGTGCGTGCAGGATGATAAGATTCCACTCTAGTGCGTTTGGACGTATAGAAGACACGCTTTCGACGTTACGTGAGTATTTATTTCGAACGGTTTTTTTTTTTTTTTTTTTTTTTACAGTCACCTGAGTGAAAATTTTTTTATTATTATTAATTGCAGCTGATGGCTAAAATGATAAGTTACGATTACTATGATTAAAAAGAATTAAATTTTTTTTTATATTTAAAACACGCAAGCCAAGAAAACTAGTGGAATTTGTGACAAAGCTTTTGAGGTAAAGTCTACTGTATAGTTTAATGAATGGTCGTGGATGGGCACGGGGGAGACCGCGGTTCGATTCCCGGCCAGTCCGACTTTTCGGGCAAGTACCTCTGTGATTTTTCAAATGTGCTTTTTCACCACGCAATGCTCCTCGAGGAGGGTTAAAGCGCCCTCCTCGCAGCAAAATTGCCTATTTCCCCCTACCCCCCTCCCAGTAATTGGAGATATATTTTTTTTATATTATAGTGCTCTACGTCCGGCTCCTTTAATAAGGGCACTACTATGGGCACTTAGCACTTGGGAAAGGGACAAGGAAAGGGATGGGAGGCCTCCTATCACTGGGAGGGGGGTAGGGGGAAATTAGGTAATTATGCTGCGAAGAAGTCGCCTAAACCCTCCTCGAGGAGCATTGCGTAGTGTAAAAGCACATGTAAGAATTACAGAGGTACTTGCCCGAAAAGTCACACTGGTCGGGAATTGAACCACGGTCTCCCGCGTGCCAATTCACGACCTAGCCGACTGAGCCACCGCGCGCTCTGATAATATATATATATAAAAGGAGCGCGTGGTGGCTTAGTTGGCTAGGTCGTGGATTGGCACGCGGAAGACCAAGGTTCGATTCCCGGCCAGTGCGACTTATCGGGCAAGTACCTCTGTGATTTTTCACATGTGCTTTTTCACCATGCAATGCTCCTCGAGGAGGGTTTAGGTGACTTCCTCGCAGAAAAATTGCCTTAATCACCCCTACTTCCCTCCTTTAATGAAAGGCCTCCTATCCCTCTACCCTTCCTTCTCCCAAGTGCTAAGTGCCCTGTGGAGTATCCTTTATAGGAGCCGAACGTAAAGCACTACAATATAAGAAAACTAATTATTTTTATAATTACATTATCTGCCATATAATTTTAGAGACGTATAACTTCTTGCCTGGGTATCCAAGCACCCATTGTCCACTGCTTTTTGAAATATTTTATCGGAAATATACTTCACTTGGTGTATTTATTACTTTCGTATATCGGTTGACCCACACAGTGTAGACAAAATTGTAAATATATAATTCAACGATTATCTAAAAATGCATCTCTAAAAATTGTAATTTACCCATAGCGTGCACGTAAACACAGTTAGTATTTGTAAATTAGTATGTGCAGTATTGTAGAATATTACATATTTTCTATGTTAAAATTCGTAGTGTACTCGTAGTGTAAAACAATAAGCTACGAGACTTTGATGAAAATTGATGGAGCGTAAATTGAAAATCTGAGAAATATTTGCATCTCTAAAAACATTGTTTTTTGGTAATGGGTGTGAGGTCTGAGAAAAATTCATAAATGTTTTTAATTGATGCTTTTCAGCTAATGTTTAGTACAAAGAAGTATACTTGGCTAGCCATGTAAAAGAAGTTAAACAACTACAAACTTATTTTACTTCCGCAGTATCAACGACACTACCTTGAGCATAGCTTAAAATTACCGTTACTTTTGACTGGTTACATGAAATTAAACATTTTTGTTTTAAATAGATAGGGTGGGAGATAAGCTGTGAGGTTTACGGGTCTCCCAACTCTTTTCCTCAGCCAAAAGTGAGCTTGAAAAAGGCTTGAAAAATACGATATTTACGCTACCGATCGGTAACTAATATATAGTATATACGTGGCGTATACACACATGGATATACAATACATGCGTGAATCAGGACTGACTGAAAACAGGTTAGTAAAAACAAAATTCTTCTTCTTAAGTAGTTATGAGTATCTGAAAGTAAATGAAAGTCACGTTAAATTTAAATTGGTTGAGGTAATCCTAAGTTGTGAGATGTGATTAATAACGAAAAAATGAATCAATCTACAAAAACCGCTTAGTGAAGCTGGTGTTTGAGAAAAACTTAGCATTGAATTATTTTAAGGCCAAAATTTTTTTTAAATGTTTTGTTTACAAAATAATTAATAGTTCGTTCCCATTTTACTGCAATACTTCCGTTTGAAAATGATTGTGTGTCAAATATGTACACCATACCAGAAACACATGCATTCAACGGCTAGGGTAAAACAAGAATTAAATGGGTGGTGGGATCGTTTGTTCCACTTTAATGTCTTGTTTGAAAGTAAAAAAAGAGAAAAAAAGGAGAAAATATTACACAGCCCTACCGCCCTGCATAACTTAAGCTACTTTAGCTACACATTTCGCGTGTCCTGTGCCCTGAAATTCATTGCAACAGCGGAATGCAAGGTCGTGTGGTGGCAGAAAAAAAAGGAAAAAGAGCGAGTGCCCGCGAGTTTGAGATCCGTTCAAACAGTACTTTGCATCAGAGAGCATTGCCATCTGTTTGCTTATCCCCTGCTGCTGTTCAACAACGTGGGGAAGGTAGGAAGAGGGGAAGGAGTTGAACCATTTGCGTCGGTATGGTGAAAAAGAAAAAAGCTTAATTCTCGATTTATGAAACTAGAGGGGTGGAGCGGACCAGCAGCAGGTTATGTGACGAGATAGAGAGAGAGAGAGAGAGAGAGAGAGAGACTCGTATAGGTGCCATTTAGCTTTTGTTATTGTACACCAAAACTCGAAACTGCAGCTTTCGTCCAATTCCCCTTTCTACTGCTTGTTAGTATGTCCACGTCAAGGGCGTTCATCCAAACTCGTCTGTCACGATGAAAAGGGAAAGAAAAAAAAAAAACACATCTCGTACCATAAAGTGCCGCGAGCTATGTAACATGACGTATACAACCTACGTTAGCGAGTCTGTAACTCGTAGAGTAATAAAAATAACAATAACAGTAATAAAAAAAAAAAAAATAATAATAATAATAACAATAATGATAAAAAGCGTTGACAACCAGGGAGTTTCTTTCATTCTCTATTTTCTCTCACCCTTCATCGAGACGCACGTTTGAATGGGTGAGGCGTATGTATCGCGTCTTCGAGAACTGTATGTGTATTGGGAAACGTCGAGGAACATCATTACGTATCACTTAAGGGGGCTCCTTCGCGAAAGTCCCCAAACAGAGATATATTATTTCTTGTAAATAAAAGTCTACTGAATTTAATGGTGGTCTAAATTATATTTCGAATGGGTCAAAATTTTGAGAAATCCGAGCTTAAAGTTGTAACTACTAGCACGTGTTCCTATGGGGCAGCGTAAAAAACAATTTGTTTTCGTTTATAATAAACCTAAATTAAAAGTCCCAGCAGACTGAATACATACGTTTTGTAGATGAAGTCTTCCTCTGTAATATGTTGTATTAAAAATTGTGGATAAAGGACCATTTTAGCGAGATATTTGTGATGGAAATAAATAAATAGTGTCTGGGAGGTCAGTAGCAGACGTACTTGTTCACGACATATATATACCATATACCTATATATTACATCACTATACTACACCAACACAGGTGGTCTGGTCTGGTTCTGGTGGTGTACCCTCGTATGCACTAGACTGGTCAAAACAATAATTAATTTTTCGTACAAAGTTAAACTACACACATAAATATCATTTTTCCCACTTCATACGTTATTAAAAATATCATAATGATTTTCAGACCCATTTGTTTATTGAAAAACAAAACTTTATTTTTTGTTTGTCTTTGACCTTAGCAGTAGTCGTAGGAGCCCCCTTAATGTGGACACTGGGCCCGAAGAATGGGTGGTGTGAGGAATGCGAGCTGTTGCTTCCCATTTGACTCCCACCCCTTCCTCACTCACCCCTAGCTGCTACAAATAGTCAGCTCTACCGCTGCTTCTGAGTACGTAAAATTTTATTAGCCCTAAAAGTAGGTGTATACACGTGCCACACCCCTCTCCTGCTCGTATAAATAATTGCAGAGCACGTAAATTTTTTTTCTCTCTCTCTCTCTCAGTTTTTTTCTATCTTCATAGGGAATCCTGGGGAATGGTATACATTGATCTAAGACCTACATGTGTGCACCGTAAGTAATAAAATGAATAACGAAAGGGACTCAAGCCCTTACAAAGAGCTGAGAAATACGTGTGGATGGACAGTTTTCGTTCCATGTGTAAAATAGCCATTGCTGTCCTTAGGGAAAGTTGAAGAAGCGCACGCACGAGAGATCGTTGCAGGATTCTACTGTCTTTACCGTCATACACTGTTATGATTATATATGCGCACTGCATGTCAGTCTTATTAACAAAGAGCTGCTGGCACGGTATTGAAACCGGAAAAAGTGTGCACTGTGTACATGTGGATTGGCTTGGGAGGATTTTGTGTCAGGGAGAGCAAGCCCTTAATATTTATGCCTCTCGAGGCGCCATTTATTTTCTTATGTGTATTACTGGGGTCTCTCCAACGCGACGAATTTTATTTATACCACCATAGCAGCAGCTCCGACATAGGTTTTCACTCATAATGGCGTGTAAACATCAATACACCTACCCTATTATTTTTTATAATGACCATACAGTTGCAAAGATGACTACAGTAGTTTTAAAGAATTGCGATCGTTCGCTGTAGACCCAAACCCGAAAATCATTAACCACTTGGTCCTTTAAGCCTCCTACAAGGACAAAAGAAATAATAATAATAATAATAATAATAATAATAATAATAATAATAATAATTATTATTATTATAATTATTATTATTACTATTATTATTATTATTATTATACAGTATGGCAGGTAACGGTAACAAGAACCAAGAGTCTGTTTATAAAACTGAGTTTTTAGCGCGCATGTATTATAGCTTACAGACGGGGGCCATCACTGGAATAATAATTCCTCTAAAAATTCAGCTGCAGGATTCGGGGTGGCAAAGTCGGAGCACCAACGTCTTGGGAGCTAATGATGCGGCAGTTGCAAGAGAAAAAAGAACAAAAAAAAAAAAAAACTACCTGTTTTACTAAACTTCGAGATCTGCATCAGGAAGAAAAGAGAGAAGCGTCACGTAGGAAAATATATATTAAAAAAAAATTTTTTTCTCGTATCCTACAACTTTATTACCAGAGCAACAAAGTCCTGGAGTTTTATTGCCACAAAATCACAATGACATTTTCTACTTATTTAAAAATTGAAATTTAGATCTTGAAAGATTTAAAAGATTACTGTAAGGGTACAATGAAAAACTGATCCCTCACATAATGGATTCTTTATTTATCGATTTTGACGCTGATGTTCTAATCTCGATAAATTTTCTGCGTCAGTTTCTTGACGCCTAAAATTGTATTTATTACACACATTTGAAGTTTTTCTTCCAATTCAACCTCTTGCGACTTTTGTGACCCCTAAAGGCTGTTTAGTGTCAACTTTTTTAAGTTCTAATGTATTTGTTGGCAATGTAGTTCGACGTCCAATGGCCCCAAAAAAAGACCGGTGAGCTTCTCAAGTAAACTCTTTTTTGACTGAAGTTAACAGCAATTGTGACTGCCTGGAAACCTCAGGGTGATTTTCTCTGGCCTGCTGTTGAAAACCCAGACCGATCGGGAGAAAAATTACAAAGTCCGAAGCTTTTGGGCTAGTTGTAGTGCTCTTTTCCAACGTCTCCCGGTACGACGTCAAAGACGTTGGTGTCTAAGGCACCTTTTTTATTTGCAGACTCAGTTGTTTTGGTGATCTAAGGTGAAAAGATTGGCTTGTGATGTTTGCCCGATGGAGACTGACTCGTAGGCTCAAGTTTTTTTTTCTTTCATAGCTGTTAGGTTCGCCCAGCGCAGACCGTGGAGAGGATCGGTGATTTCTGGTTGAATGTTTAAAGTCAAGAGGGTAATATAGGGTCGTCGGTCATCGGGGTTCCAAGCGTTGCGACGAACAACTCCGCTCGTGACGTCTGCCAGTGAATGACTGACTTTGTTCATTAGTGGCTGTCTTTAGTTAACATAGTCTTTGAGTCGACGAATCGCTTCTAGAAATGGTAGTAAAAATGTATTTGTTGGCAAGGTAGTTTAAACTTAGATGGCCCTTTAAAGAACCGATGAGATTGATGGTTAAGTAGGGAACGTAAATACGTATAAAGGGCCTTAAAAGGGCCAGTGGTGAAACTTCCAGCTATTCCTTATTATTATTCCTGATGATGAAGAGCTTGCTACGGGTAGCTTGACTCTTACCCTCCAAGTCTCTATGCACGGAGACTGTGATGGAGGGAGGTACGCCACTGATCAAAGAATATCTTGTTTTTGGGTAGTTCCCCGGATAACCAATCGCTCATCGATAGTCGGGAAAATGTAGGTATTTCGTTGGGATCACGACCACTGCAAAGGTAGCAGTTGTGGCTGCCCGTACCCCTTAGAGCTGTCTTCTCTGGCTTACATTTGTAGCCGAAAATTCTCAGATGGCACCAGGCGAGATGGTTGAATGGCCACACAACTATAAAGTGTTGGAGCAGGTTGTGCTTTAGATAGATACATCTACTGGTACTCTATTAGTAACCTTATGGGTTAGAATATTTTTTTATTGGTGGCACTCGCAAATCCGGGAGGTTCAGGGTCAAAGTAGACCTAGGTCACTGGCCCATCAGAGAAGAGTGTTGACGGTAACCAGGATACCCAGCTGCACGACTATCATTTAAATTCTCGATGCAGCTTGATAAACTGCTGGTAGACGACAACAGAAATTTTTCGAGACGCTCTAGCCTGTTACAACGGCACTTATTCAATTTTGTTGCGGGTAGCCTCGATTTTATTTCGACGCCACCTAGCGGATTCTACTAAACTACAGTGAAAAGCTGGCGTATTTTTGCAAAACTTTGAGCTTATTTATTGTTATTGTTATTAAATTTTGTAGGAAAAAACTATACTTAAACCATCTAGGAAGTGTTAAGAATTAGTGTGCAAAATTTCAGTAAAATCGGTTGAGTAGTTTTCACGGTCAGCGATTACAATGGTTTTAGCGACTTGACTTCGTATATTAGTAAGATTGAAGCAATCAGGAAGTACCTTGGGTTGTGTGGGGATAGGCGCTTGCGTTATTATATTAAATATTATAAACGAATACTGCGACCAGTAAGTGCCCTGGGTTGTATGGGGATAGGCACTTGCATCATTATTCACAGGTGAAATAAGGCTTCCCTTACACTTCTGCTGTAGCTCTACTCTGATTGGCTTCGGAACTTTTCCAACAGAAAGTTCTGATAGCCGTGGGGGTATGCGAAGATCCCTTTTGCCAACACTGTTTCCCCGACTACTTTGGGAAGACAGCGCTTGTTTTTACTCTACGGAGCTGCATTGGGGTCACTGGAGGAGAGGGAATGACGGGAGCACGTTTTCCCGAAGCAAACATTTGTACTTATGGCGTCGACGTGCATTTCACCTGCTCTCTGCCTCTCTTTCTCTACGGGACAAGGGGGGAAAAAACGCGAGAAGAGAAGGCAAGCTAGCTTCTGCCGCGTCAGAGTAGATAAACGCACGAGTAGGTATAGTGAAAACGAAAAAAAAAAAAGGGCCAAGTCCGTGATGCCGAAGATGGGCTCCTTTCCGAGTGGACAGGCAATGGAAATGTATACACTTAAATTCTTACTAGCGAGTTTCAAGGGAAAAGCCCGTGGAGAATCATTTCTAGTGTACCCTAGTAGTACATACTACATGCTGCTCGTATTATAAGACTAAAGCGTAGGGAGTGGGGGGTTTAGCTGCAACTACAGCGATGTACAGGAGACGAAACAAAGCTCAATTTTCTAACCAATGCTCTAATACTCCGTAGTTGCTCGCAGAGGAGCGATTGATCTCCAACAGATTCTATAGTTTTCCTCAGACCCCTCCTTCCCTCTAGTAAAGGTACTCGATCAAGACCGTGCTTTTCTGTGTCTACCATCGTGCAAATTTATTTTGTCAATATAAAGGAGAGTCTTCCAAGTTTATTGTGCCTTCCGAGGACTGAGCTTATTTAAGGGACTTATTTCGGAACGCTCGATTTTAATTAAAAGTTATGTCTACGTATTTGTGCGCGAGTTCATTTCTTTGAAAGAAACATCGATTGTTCATTTACATTGTAATTAAACCAAAAACAAAGTTACACCATGATCAAAGTATGATGCAACTCATGTTGATAATCTTATCGTGAGGAATTTCAATACATTTCAAGTTTCAGTACCTGTAAAGGTGTTGCATTTCTGTACCTGATTGTAGCTTGATACGTATACGATTTTTCCTTACCTGAAACATAAATACAAACACAAATGTTAGTTATTTTAAATATGCTCACAAACAGACCATGATAATGTTACAAAAGTGTAAATGTTTATTCAAAAGTTATTAAAGTATTATGTAAAGGTTAAAGGGTAAAATTGTTTAATAGCCAAAAGAATCCACCGCAACGAAAAATAACATTGAATTTCTCCGAAAGTTACTCATCACAAATCATACAAAAAACAAGATCCCATCTCAAATGGCCTAATGTATTCACATGGAGTAGGCATTACGATAGAAACATCATATCAAACTGCAAAGAAAACAAACACCAATCTTGGATGAAAATATTTCATTCATGCCATCCGTAATCCCGAAACTCACTTAGATCAATCTGAGTCCATCATCTTCACTCCCATTCAAGCATACCTCCTTGGCTATGGTCACTTACATGACTACACATATAAGACAGTTATTACCAGCAAGAGCGCGGGTCCTTGTTACATTTTTTTTCCTTTTTTATTTTTTCTTATAAATAAATGTATTGCAAATACCTCTAAGGAGGTCAAAACATTTAAATATAAAAACTAGTAAACAGTGGGTGCCTGCGTACCCAAGTATGAAGTTATAATTCTATAAAGTTATGTGGCAAATAATATAATTATAAATATAAAAATACCTTCTTTAAAGTAATATTGTGTACGAAGGTGGTGTAGTTATTGTGGGAATAAGTATACCTACGTTAATTAGGTATGCTTTCAATTAACATTTAATGAGCTAACGATTTTACACAATACATTATGGCACAATACAATAAAAATAATATATAGGCTGGTCAGTACAAGACTGCGTTTTCATCGAATCTTCCGATGGTTTAAAAACAACTTCCTACTGCCTGTATCACCTACGCTCCCACACTTATTCCTAGTCCATATTTTATACTCAGAATATAATTGTACTAAGAACCCTTAGAAAATGAAGAAAAGCCATCTGGTAGTGTTGCTTTTTTTAATAGGGTAGTACATCATGCCATTCAATGTCCCTTCAGGACGTTTATCACACATAGGTTTTTTTTGACAGATATTACTCAAATGTCAAACGTATATTAAAATAGCATAAAAAATACCCACATAAATTGTAGCTCGTTTGTTTAACTGTACATTATTTTATATACTTTGAATTTAAAAAAATCGATATTTAACTCGCAACCTTACGAAAAAATCTAGTTAAATGGCATTTATATGATTTGTAGGAAGCTCCCAACTTTTTGGGTACAAAAGATTACTTTTAGATAAACCTATGGAATTTCCAAATAAATTTACAAGTTGGTTTTTAAATAAATTTAGAAAGAGGGGAAGAAGTGTACGTTAAAACATGTGTGTGAGTACATACACATGAGAAAAATAATTGGTAGCTTTAATGCACACATTAGCGTTCCTCTCAGTTCTCCGAACTTTTCCCCTACAAACTATGTTAAGAACGTCCGTAAGTCGAAAAATCACTTTAATCACGAACGAAAAAATTGTAGAAGAATAAAACACAATGAAAATTAATTATTGTATTTGTACAGGACAAAAAAATTTTTTTCTAATTTTTAAAATTTTTGAAAAAATGAAAAATTATGAAAACAATCATTTATTTATCTTCAAAGTAATAAATTAACTATACAGGAATTAATATTTATTAATACGTTGGAAAGCTTTTCTGTTAAAATATGCTGGTCACCCAGTTTTTTCAAAAAACATTTTTTTTTAAATAATTATTTCATTAGATAAATTATTTTTTAATTGAATTTATAATTAAACCCAATAAATCAATGTACATTAAATAAGAGTTCACACAAAAAAGTTACTCACTACCCCATAACATGCAGTAATCGAATTTTTTATGTCAGAGCCGCTCATAGTAGAGTGGGTAAGGGCCTTGACTAGAGAGTACAAGGTCGTAGGTTACAACCTATTTGGGAACTGTTTAAAAAATTTTTTTTTATATACTTTTTTTTTGTTTTTTTAAAATTGGTTTTAATAAAAAAAGATTAAATTCATAAAATTTAAAATGTGTAGTGCGGTGGCGTGGTGTGGCATTATGTGATGTAGGGGGACTGGAATCACGAGGGACGAGGTAAAGGGGGAGAATTAAGAAAAATCCACTTCCGTCATACTTTTTTTGACGGTCAAAATCTGAAATCGTTGATTTACCCTCACGCATAACGTGCCTATAGAAGTATAACTTAAAAAAGTCTACTATACTTACATGTATACTACGCTTACTCTAGCCCTCTGTCACGGTGTAAGATACACAGGTGGTCTTGTATTATCTACAGTAAATTTTTGTGAAAATTTGTGTCACTTTTGCTCTTTTGCACCAGATGTCACATAAACGAACTCCGAGTAAACGAAGTAGTATAACTATAGATGGTAGTGTTCGCCAACACTAGTAGTATAACTATGTATGGTAATCAACTGTTATTCGCCATCAGCTGCACTTTCTTGCCCCTGTCGTTATCTTTCGGTTTCCGATAGTAAAAAAAGTTAAGTAAATTTCAAAAGTGGTGCTCTCATAACATTTGGATCGTTTCCTTTTTATCAAATCGCTATGCCGGTGTAGTAGGTTGTTTTTATAAACTAGTGAGGTGAAGCGTAAGTTAACCTCAATATCAGTCAACATGTGTACGGCACCCCCGCTTGGCGGGAGGTGTACTACAATGGAGAATTCTCTAGGCAAGGGTAGAGGGTCTCAGTCTCTGCAACCCTCTGCTTTTGATGATCTACATTTGGTAATGGATTACAACTACACCGGAACAGAAAGACATGTTGGCATATCAGCGCCTGCCTCTTATGTCAACAACAGTAAGAGAAAAAGGAAAGAAGACTACAATGATTCAGAAATTGACTCCAACAGTCAAGTACAGCGACCACAGGTCAGTCCAGAGGTCTTTCTGCCATCCAACAAAGGTCCATATAACGTTTTGCTTAAGTATGAACAGAACTACAAAGGTAAAAGAGATCTGAACACGTTCTTCATTGCCAGTCTTTTGGTTAAAAAATATTGTTTCAAAGACATAGTCAGCAACTCTAGATCACAGATAGAAGTAACCTTTGCAGAAAGAGATGTTGCCAATAGCTTTATTCAAGAAAACCCGTTGTTGGACCGAGGTATTGAAGCATTTTTACCCTCATTCTCCCAAGGTAGAAGAGGACTGATCAAAGGAATCTCAACAGATATTTCTGAAGATGTAATCCTAGCCAATATAGACAGCCATGTCAAAGTACTAAAAGTTGAGAGACAAACAAGGAGAAATCGACAAGCCAAGAGTGATAATGAAAAGTGGGCGCCTAGTGATACCATCTTACTTATCTTGGAAGGTCAAGTGCTCCCTGACTTTGTTTACATATTCAACCTTGCTGCAAGTGTCACTTTCTATATCAGAAATCCTCGTCAGTGCTTTAAGTACTGCAAGTATTGTCACATTAGTTCAAAGTGTCATAGTGAACCTAGATGCTCGGAATGCAGTCAACCCAGTCATGATGGTACATGTACTGCCCGATCTCCCCGGTGCTTCCACTGTCAAGTTCCGCATAAAATGATCGATTATAGCGTCTGCAAATAATATATAGACCAGAAGGCAATATAAGTTATGGTGGCATATGACAACGTTTCTTACAACGAGGCCAGAAAAACTATCAAGAGAAGGTTTGGAGAGTTTCAGTGAGAGGCAGAAGACTTTCCCGTATTAAGAGAAAAAGCCCTAGCCAAGATTTACAGCACTGTAAATTCGCAATTTTTTAGTGAAGTAACCAAGAGATCCTTCAAAATAACTGACTCGAACATCTAAAGTGCTACCAAGAACCAGTCTGACTCAGCTAAAGAGAAGCCCGCACAGTCACAGCTTTCCATGCTACATCCTCAATGCCAAACTGCTGCTTTACTGGAAATGTATTAACCAAAGTTTTCGAATCTAAATTAATTAAACCTTAGCACAGCTTCAGGCTCCCAGCCTTTAGCTCTACACAAGTCTGACTTTCTGCAGCATAAATCCAAGATAGAAGTCTCTACAGCCAAAGGAACAATTGTCCTCCAAAGCCTGTCGACAGGCAACTTAAAGGTTTATCCTGCGAATGACAGTCTGCAGATAAAATCTGGTTTTCTACAACCCAATACAAAGGTCCAACTAAAAGTTCAGAACGAAAATAACAATAAAAATAAGGGTAGTAAACTTTTTCAAATCTAAAAGTTCTTGTTTAATCTTTACTGATTTATACATCTTTTAGTATCTAGTTGTTAAATACCTGTTTCTTTCTCTTAAATTTCTACTGTGTGACAAATCTTACTTTTAATTTTAAGGATTTCAGGTCTCAAGATCTTGCAATGAAATAGTAGGAGCTTAGGTAATAAGATTAAATTTTTAAATCATGTTCATGACTTTCAGATCATCGCCATCCAAGAGACATTCCTGAAAACAGAGATCCAGTACGAGATCAAAGGATTCAACAGCATAAGGAAAGATAAACCAGACGAAGAGGGGGGTGGAGTCGCTCTCTTTATCCAGAAAGACATTGTGTACTTACAACGTCATGCTAAATAAGGTACCTTCTATCCTCGAGTATTGCTGTGTATCTATCCAATCCTTGTTAGGGATGATTTTTATTGTTAATATTTATAAGCCTCCCTCTCATAGATTCAACCTTAAAGCTCAGGAATGGTCTGCATTCTTGGCTGAATTGAATGATTTACCATCTTCTGTGTTAATTGAAGACTTAAGCTCTCACCACTCTCTTTGGGGTAGCACCCAAAACTGTATTAATGGTAGGGTTATCTTCCATAAATTTAACCCAGACGTTTTATTCTTATTGGATCATGGTTCACCTATTCACTTCTCTCTTATGGGTGGAAGATTTTTAAAATCTTCTATAGATTTGTCATTCGTTTCTTTCAATTTGGCCCAAGCCTCTGACTGGGCAGGCGGTGATGATGGTTGGTACAGCAATCACTATCTCATATCTATTAATATCAACATCAAGCCGTTTTTCGTCTCGAAATAGGATTTCCGTTTTAATCTCAAAAAAAAAAAAAAAAAAAAAAATGGATTGATCTCACTTTTTTTTCTCATTTTTCTCATGCTTGATGACTCTGAAGGATCCGTTCACAGTATTACCTTCACTAATGCACCTGTTTTAGACAGATATCAGTTTTTTACAGATGTTATTACCGACTGCAGAGAAAAATCTATTAAACCTAAGCATACCTTCTTCAACAATCTACCCGGTTCTCGACGTCTTCATCCTCATAGATCCTATCCACTAAACCATCACAAACAGAAAAGAAGAAACGCCTTATGGTGAAACGAGAAATGCTACAAAGCAGTCAGATTGCGCAAGGCCACTTTCAAATCTCACAAATTTAGAATCACTCTAGAATCCTTTATTGAGTACAAAAGAGTCTCTGCACTAAACACAAAGACTCTTAAGGAGGAAAAAAGATCTAGTTTTCGCTCCTATTGTGAATCACTCAATGGCTCATCCAACATATCCAACATTTGAAACAAAATTAGATCCTTCAAAAATGGTTTCAATGAACCCATTTCCAACATACCTAGTGGTAAGACTATAGCTAATGCTATGTCGTGTTGAAACCCATTATGCACACCCTTAAATGATAGATTTTTGTCGATGAATCTTCAGTCCTTGTGATGACTCGACGAGCATCTCTCTTTCCAACCTTCTTTAACAGAACTTTTCTCCTTCAACGAATTGATTGCCACCCTTGGCTTGGTAAATGTCAAATCATCACCTGCAGGCTTTGATAAAATCAATTATGAAGTTATCTCTTGCCTGCTGGAATTCTTTTTGAGAACCTTGCTGGACATCTACAATGATACCCTTTTCAACGGTAAATTTCCTTTGGATTGGCATAAACTTCTCATCGCATTCATTCCTAAAGGAGATGGTAAAGTAAGACCTATATCAATAGCCTCATATTTTTTAAAGCTTCTTGAAAAAATGGTTAACTTTCGCTTAGTTAGATGCCTGGAACAGGAAAATGTTATTTCACCTACTCAGTTTGGCTCCAGAAAAAATCGCTCACGTACCAGTAGTTTAACTTCTCTAACCTCGTCCATACAAGATTATTTCTACATAAAAGAGACATTAATTGGTCTATATTTCGACATTCGGGGGGCGTTTGACAAAGTGGTCCCAGCTGTCCTAATTTAGGACCTTATGGATCTAAAAATCCTAAAAAAAATTATAGTTTTTATTAAAAAATCATTCAGCCTATAAATATCCTAGCCTGCACCTGCAAAGTCTGGTGGGGCGCGAATTTGGACATTCTCTTAATGCTCTACAAATCGTCAGTACGCTCTAGACTCAAATATTGTGGTTTTCTTATCTCACCGTGTTCTCCTACCGATCTCAAAAAACTTCACTCAGTACAATATACCACCCTGGCCCTGGGTTATAGAAAGAGCACACCACTAAACGTTATCTTGGCTGAGTCTTGTGTTCTTTCTCTGATTTCCGTTTCAAATTTTTGTGCTATAGCTATACACTTAAATTAACGATTGTAAATAGTTTAGTCTATCGACTGATAAGAACTTTTTACGATACATCAAATGCGTATGGACATACTTACACCAGGCCAATATTAGTGGGCTGTTATCAAGTTATTCATCCATTGTCCCCCCATAAGGACCACTTCTTCTCTCTAAAAATATTTTATGTCCATGAAGGCCTCTTCTCCAGTCCATCGATAGATCTTAAGTTAGGAGCAAAAACTTGGAATTCATCCGACCCTGTAACTAATTTTTTCAACACCTTTTTGAATTATCGAAAAGATTTTGTCGATATTTACACAGATGGCTCTAAACAGACAGGGATTAGCTTTGGAACAGAATTCGTTTCGTGGTCTGTCAACGAAAACTCCAGATTTTCGTTCAAAATTCATGATGCTGCCTCTATCTTTACAGCTGAAGGCCTGGCCATTCTACATGCGATTGACCTAATAAATCAGTGTTCCCATCTTTATTTTAGAATTTTTACCGATTCCTTAAGTGTTCTACAAGCCCTTAAAGGCACTACTTCCGTACTATACTAGTCTCTATCATTAAAGACACCTTATATCAACTTAATCAAAAAGGAAAAAATGTCAGGTTAATTTAGATACCTTCCCATCTTGGTATCCTAGATAACGAAAAAGCAGATTAGATTACCAAATAAGCAGCTTTAGGCAGTGTCTTTCCAATGGAGGAAGCGATTCTATTCTCTGACTTCCTGAATGGATTTAAAACGAGCGTTAAAAATAAAAATTTCGTAAGGCTTCAATTAATTGGTTTCAATAAAGGCAAGTTTTACTTTGACAATTTTTTTGAAAAAAGATCTTCGCCCTGGTTCTCTGGTTTTAATTTGCCAAGAAGGACTATTGTATAGACCAATAGACTGAAAAGTAATCACTCTTCTCTCAATAGTAGCCTCTTTAGACAAATGACTTATGTTTATGCGGAATCGATCGAGATACTATCGAACATGTCTTTTGGCAGGGTGGTCTACATAACTCTGAAAGGAATGAACTGATTGAAAGCTTTCGCAAAATACAATTGTACGACCCTTACACAGCCACTTCAATACTAGCAAGTCTTCATCCTAAGATGATAAAGTCTATCTGAAAATTTATCTGTGATGTTAACTTAACTATCTAAAATAATTATAAATATCTAAATTGTATCTTCGGTTAAAAAAAATGACTAAGCTAAATATTTATGCATTTCTTCCTGCGTTTTAGATAATTTATTGTGTACTAGTGTATTGTTACGTATATTTTAAGCTAGTATGTATACATCATAAGTCGCCTCGTCTTATTGCTTGTTTCAATGTTTCTCAACACTTATATGCTAAGCTAGTATCAGTATTATTTATACAGCTATAAGATAATGTACATATGTTAAACCTAAGCTAAAATTTCATGCATGCAAGAGTCTAAGTCATGGTATTGTCATGAACATAATAACAATGTTAAGAGTGGTCAATAAACATTGATACAACAATAATAAAAATTATACCTTCATGGGAACATGATACTATATCGCATAAAGCTCGTTCGTCAGATGGCGCGAACGTGCCTTAAAGAAAATGGCGTTGTTCACTGTGTAACAGTATACTTGTACGTACGAGTCACCATTATACTGAATATGTATCGGCACTGTTACGGGGTGCTGCCAATGCGGAATAACGAGGCAGAATTTGCAAACTCGACCGGGCCTGTGTTGCCCGGGTACCCTCGGCGACAACTCCAATAAACTTTATACGCAGGTCTCGCTCTCCAAGACACCGCTGGGGCCAAGTATCGCGAATTCAGAAGTCGTCGCTTCTCGTGACGACCTTGACACGGCACAAAGGGGATCGGGTACACGTCGAAATAATCACTCGCAAGGAATATTAAAAGTAGGAAATATATTCAAACTCAATATATAAAAATACAAATATTACTCGCGGGTGTAGGTGTGTGAAAGTGAGTGTGTTCTCGCACATCGAGCGCGATTGCTCGACGTGCTCACGGCGCGAAAACACAAACCGGGCAGACCTACGTGGGCTAATCTAGGGCCACTGCTCTTTACAATAAACTGCCTATTGGGAGATACTTACAGGCAGCGCCTCGGGGGTTGCTCCTCGTCGGTGCCTTGAATAGGCCGAGACTCTATACGCTGTCGAAGTGAGTGCGCCGAGGCCAGTAGGCGTCCCTACTGGCTCCTTGCGAAGGTCATGGTCATTGGAGTCGACCTTGCTGAGCCCAAGTACGGTGTCGCCTGAGGTCACGGTCATTGCGGTCGACCTTGCTGAGCCCGAGTCCGGTAACGTCGGCTATTCCATAAGGACCAGGACGTTCACCACCAAGCACTGCACCGGGAACCACTCTGACACAGCCACCACAACAATAAAACACAGGAAAACAAAAAGACCAAGAAAACGCTTCACGCAGCAAAACTATCGCTTCGCTCGCACAAAGGCCCAAGCTAATCTAGCGCTCTCTCGGCCTTTTCCTCCGTTCCCGTACTTTCCCTTACCGCTTTCCCACCTAGGCCCTTAAACTCTCTTCCCCCCTTTCCCTGCTTCCCTACCTTCCCTATCCTACTAATATGGCCTAACGGTGGGGCACCGTTACAGCACACAAGTTGGAGTTGTATATATAAGTATACTGTTACACGTGAACGACGCCATTTTCACTATGGCACGATCGCGCTATCTGCTTTTCGATACACCCTCACATCTTATACCGTGCACTCTGTTGATGTAGCGTAGGTCCAGGTTAAGTACTCTCCTAGTTTATCGTCCTCTTTGCCTCTCGGAAGTATTTATGTATATGTATGTACTAGCTGCCCCCCGTTGGTCAGCTTCGCCCGAGAATCTCTAAATGGAACACCGTAGTGTGTTGACATGTAATGTGAAACGTTTTCAGTTAAAAATTTTACATCTATTTCTGATACTTCTTAAAACAAAAATCTTCTTATCAAAAACATATTTGTTTGGAATCCATGCAGTTTATTTAATGAAGTAAAGAGCTGTACAAAGTAGAAAAAATGAGATTATGCTAAAAAGTACCGTGCATTTCTTATGCCATAAAATAATAGTTGGCCTTAAAAGGCCGTTGATTTGCAGTTCATTCCATGTTATCTATAACTAGGGCTATTTTTTTAAGCTGCAGAATTATAAAACTCACAAAAAGTATAATATAAAAAATGTTTTTCTCTTATCTCACAACTTCATTACTACTGCATCAAAGTCCTGGAGCTTAATCTCTACATTTTTTATCGCCACAAAAATACAAATTCATATTCTACCTATTCAAATATCTAGAAGATTAAAGAGATAACTATGAGCGTTATCTTAAAAAACTGATCTCTCACTTTAAAAAATTCTTTATTTAACGATTTTAATGCTGCTTTAATCTCAATAAATGTTCAGCGTCATTATCTTGACACCTAAAATTGTATTTATTAGATGTATTGAAAATTTTCCTTCCAATTCAACTTCTTGTGACTTTTGGCATAGTTAAGACTTTTGTGAGCCCTTAGCCCATTTTTTTCAACGTTATATAGGTTGTAATACATTTCTTGGCAAGGTAGTTTAACGTCTGATGACCCTCCAAAAGACTGGTGAGTTTCTTAAGTTAATTCTTTTTTGACTGAAGTTTCAAAATTTACAGCAAACAAAATTTCCCGTATACCTCAGGGTGATCTTCTCTAGCCTGTTGTTGTAGCACCACACTGATCAGGACAAAAACTACAACGTTTGAAGATTTAGAACTGATTGTAAAGCTCTTTCCCAACGTCTCCTGGTGTAATGTCGAAGACGTTGGTATCTAAGGCTCGTTCAGCACCTTTTTTTTTGCAGACACAGTTGTTTTAGTGATCTAGGTTGGCCAGATTGGTTCGAGGTGCTTGCTCGTTGGAGACTGTCTCGTTGGCTCAAGTTTATTTTTTCTTCATAGCTGTTAGGTTCTCCCAGCGCAGACCTTGGAGAGGATAGGTGATTCCTGATTTCTCAGCCTTGTGATGAACAACTCCGCTCGTGACGTTGGTCAGTGAATGACTGACTTGGTCTAATAGTGTCCAGCTTTGCATAGTCTTTTAGTCAACGAATCGTTTTTGGAAATGGTAGTTTAAATTTAGGTGGCCCTTTAAAAAACCGATGAGATTGATGGTTAAGTAGGGAATGTTAGTACTTATAATGGCCCTGAAAAGTGCCAGTGGTGAAACTTCCAGCTATTCTTTCTTATTATTCTTGATGATGAAAAGCTGGCTGTGGGTAGCTTGACTCTAACTCTCGGAGTCTCTGTATATGAAAACCGTGCTGAAGGGAGGTACATTGTTGACCAAAAAATATCTCGTCTTTAGGTCGTTTCCCAGATAACCAACCGCTCATCGTCAGTCAGGAAAGTCGGCCTGGAGAATACCTTCTCTGTAAGGTATGCCCTCAGGATAACCACTAAGAAAGAAGCCGTTGTGGCTGCTCGTACTCTTTAGGGCTGTCTTCTCTGGGCTTGCATTTGAAGTAGAAAATTCTTTGACGGCAACCTTGATGTATGGTTGAACGGCCACAAAGCTCTGAAGTGTTGGAGAAGGTTGTGCTCTAGCTGGACACGTCTCCTTGTGTTCCGCTGGAGACGTTGACGTTTTGACCACCTATTTTACCGTGGCACTCGGTTATCTTGGTGATCCGTAGTAAAAACCAATTTATTTCGCTTACTCATGAAAGAAGAGTGTCATCAGTAGCCGAGATGCCCAGTTGCACGACTAATAACTCTGTGCTTGGTGTACTGCCGATGATCGACTACGACAATTCACAACTCAATGGGGCATGTTATAACCACTCTTCACTATGTTTGATTGCGGATAGCTTCAATTTTTCCTCGACGCCACTTGGCGGATCCAACTAAACTTAACCGCCAAGCTTGCTTATAAGACAATAAGCAAGATAAGATTCTTCTCTCGAAAAAGTTAATAACAATAGCTATAAACAAGCTTAAAGTTTTCTAAAATAAGCAAGCTTTGCGCTTTAGTTCAGTAGGATACACTACGTGGCATCAAGGTAAAATTGAAGCCATCCGCAATCAAACATAGTGAAGAGTGGTCATAAGACGCCCTATCAGCATTTCGATTATCACAGTCATTTATCGGCAGTACACCAAGAACAAAGTTGTTAGTCAGGCAGCCAGGCATGCTGGCTTCCAATGACACCCTTCTTTCGTGGACAAGCGAAATATATCGGTTGTTATTCCGGATTGCCGAGACAACCGAGTGCCACGGCAAAATAGGCGTTTGGAACGTTAACGTCTTTGGGGGAATACCAGGAGACGTGTAAAGCCAGAATACAACGTGCTACAACACTTCAGAGTTTCGTGGCTATTCAACCATCTGGCCTAGGTATCGCCATCAGATAATTTTCTACTTTCAATGCAAGCCAAGGAAGACAGCCCTAAAGAGTACGGGCAACTACAACGGCCTTCTTCTTAGTGGTCGTCCCAATGTTATACCTACAGAGAAGGTATTCTCCAGGCCCACTTTCCTGACTAACGATGAACGGTTGGTTATCTGGGGAATGGCCTAAAGATAAGGTATTCTTTGGTCAGTGTCGTACCTTCCTCCTGTACGGTCTTCGTACACAGAGATTCAAAGGATAAGAGTCAAGCTACCCGCAGCTGACTCTCCATCATCCAGAATGATAATAAGAAATAGCTGCAAGTTTCACCACTGGCCCTTCTCAGGGCTATTATAAATATTTACGATCCCTAGTTAACCATCAATCTTATCAGTTCTTTGAAAGGCCACCTAAGTTTAAACTACCTTGCTAACAAAAACGTTTTTAACTATCATTTCTAGAACTGATTTATCTACCAAAAGACTGTATAAAGCCGGCCACTATTAAACCAATTCTGGCAGACATTCCGAGCGGAGTTGTTCGTTTTCCATTTTATTTGTGATTCAAGACTTCAAATTTTCTCAAATAAGCTGTTGAAAAAACAAATTGTTTCTAGTCCATATTAAAGAAACGATTTAATTTACATAGTAATTACATAATTAATGATTTGATTAAAATAAAATAATTCGGTTCTTTCCAAGTTCCCTTTGTATTCATAAGCTTACAAACTACTTTTACTAATTTCTGGACAACCATTCATCATCACTTATACAGTTGACGTTATCATTTCTTCTAAACAGTCTACCTTTGACAAATTAAAAGCTTCTATTTAACATGTTTGTCTGTCTACATGTCTGGGACAAATCTTGTAATCAATTTCTCAAACACTTTCTGACATCCAGTTGGGCTAAAATTTTGTAAAAATCCTTGATTATTAAGACAATGGCAATATAGTAAACACACTATTTTGTTGAATCCAACTATGAAGCTGAAGCTAGCCGACGGACTTAGCCGACGTACTACATGGAGCGCTCTACAAAGTGATAAAAATTTTTAATGAAAAAAACGTCCCATTCGCCTACATTTCTGGTTCTTAGGTACAAAATAGTAAATCTATATAATTCTAACTTGATAGAACTGTTCATAACAATGTGATGCATAAATAAACGAAAATTACAGCCAAACAAATCAATGTAATAAAGACCGCTTGGCTGTAAATCTTAAACCAAAAATAGGATTGTCTTTAAAATTGGTACAAATATTCTTATTTAAGTCTACAACAACAACTAATAAGTCTTACGTCGGCAGAATGATTATAAACAACAACATTTGATAAACTGGGTGGCCGTTACAAAATGGTGGACCAACCTTTTTTTACAATATTTTTGAGACAGATATTGAGTGATAGCACATGACAAGTAAAATACAATAAGCTGTATTACGTCGTTAAAAATTCAAAATGATGACCAGCACAAAATGGCTAGTTACATTTTTTACTATCCTATTAACATGGGTATCAACTTAAAGGTCATGAAGAGTGAATTGCAACAAGCTATGCTATGTCATTTAAAATTAAAAATGGCGGTCAACACAAAACGGTGGGTTTCGTTTTCTTCTACAACCCTTTTAAAACGGGTATTATTCGAAAGGTTATGGTGAGTATAATACTACATACTGTTGACATAACTAAAAATTAGAATATGGCCTACAGAATAAAAAATTGTGACCTACAAAAAAAGGGGATTCTAATTTTTTTACACGTCATCCTCTCACGATAGGTTTTAAATGACAAGGAATCCCAGGTAGAGTATGATAAGCTATGTAGTGTCCTCGCTAGTAAATATTTTGTAAGTACTAACGTAAGTTTTTACATCGGTACAAACTCAAGTACTTACGTTATCCTTACTTCAGTTCTTACGTATTTACAATTATAAGTACTTTACATGTACGGACGTAAATACTTGTGTATGATAATCAGGTTACTTCAAACGTAAGTACTTACGTTCTTTTTTACGTATTTTTCAATAATAAATGCATAGATTTTAATTTTATTTCCATCGTAAATATATATTTACTATTATTATATTTACTATTATTATATTTACTTGATTACTATAAACGTTACTACGAACAGCAGTTCTATCGTCTCATTTTTACATTCTTATTACTATGTTAAATATTTTTGGTATAATATGACTATGAGAATTACAATTGGCTTATTTTAAATAGTAAAAAAAAATGTTTTCTAAATAAAATACCTATAAGAAGTTAAAAAAATTATTTATAATCCAAGTACACATAGTTTTGTGTATAGGTACGAAGTAATATTTAGCAAAAAATAACTGTGTGCAAGTATTTGGTAGGTGTATAAACATAAACAGCTGCATAAATTTGTCAAAAAAAAAATTTTTAATAAATACCGTTGAATCATTGGTTTTTTGTAAGGTATATCAGACAAAGTAAGTGTTACCATTCATACATTAACAACAAAACTGGGAGGTAAACGTATTTTTCACCAAGTATAAAAAAAATATCTTAACCTTCTAATGTTGGGCTGATAATATACCGTACAAAAAAATCATGATTTGAAGATATTTATAAGAAAATCATTTAAATTGAACGTGCAAATAAAGAGGCCGCAGTTCTTTTAACTTGCAGAATTTTCTGCTAAATCTCATGCATATTATCGTGCATGTTTTCTGCCTACATTCCTACATAATTTTTTTGTACGTGCGATTGAAAAGAAAGAATTGAATATCTAACTAACAATATTTGCTGCGTAATGTAAGTGCAAAAATAAATATTTAAAATATTATGATTAATCGTCAATGTAAAATTATTTTAATGTGTAGAGAAAGCCTATAACTTTAAAATGAATATATAATAAATACTAATATAAGCGCATAAATTTACACTTTCAAAAACATACAGCTACAAGGTATTTTTTAATCTACTCTTAATAAGCAATAACTATTTTAAGATTGAATTTCATTTAGTTCTTCAAAACAAAAAAACATTTTATCTGATGTCCGAGGAAAAATCCTTCCAATCTCAATAGTAACTTAAACAAATTTTAAGATAACGAAGTAAAAGGAAAGCGTTTGAAGTATGTAATCAAAATAGTGAGCTGAGAAGATCAGAATTTTTTTTTATGAATGAAATAAATAAACGCGGAAGTCGACAACATCATATATGTTATTACGTATGATGGTATACTTATGTTACTCCCTCTTTTATCCAATATTCAGACAGACAGACTATACAAGGTAAATAAAAGCGTAACAACATTTTTTACAAAAAAATTTGTATCGATTCATACACGTTTCAAGTTTTGAAAATGGTTTAAATAGCATTTTTCCAAATTAAAAAGTTTTCCACTCAGAAACTAAAGGGTTGAGAGAGAAATGTTTCATAACATTTTCTTTATATTTTGAGCTACATTATACGAAAAAAAATTTTTCGAAGCGTTTGGGTCAATTTTTTAAATTTGCTTATGAAATATTAGTTTCAACAATTTCTTACCCAATGACCGACCAGCAACCAATACTTGCACATTAAGGAGAGCATCCTATATGGGATGCTGGAAAAAAACTGAAATCGAGAAATTTTTCCACTCAATGACGGACTAAGCTACAACTATGTAAATCATAATATATCTATATAATGAGAGCTATGAGAGGACAGTATTTTAAAATGAGATATCCGTTAATCTCGACTATTGCTCAAAAATAATGATAAGTAAAATTAAAATATACTTAAAAAATATGGACGTTCAAAAGTTACATCAAAATGTGTACAATTACTAGTTTGGTTAATACTAAAAGGTAAGATTGAAATTGTGACGTGGCAGTTTTTAGAAATCTTATACCTTTCGACCCAAAAAAAGGATTTTTAACTTTTTAGGCTCAAACTGTTGGTATTTTGATAAAGAATAAACGTTGTCAAAATAAGCAATGTTTATTATGTAGTTATGTTTTAAATTGTAAAATACTGATTTTAAATCAGTCCATGTTGGTACATCGAGAATCAGACGTGTTTTTGAGAGCGCAGCAATATTGTGTACGATTTAAATTGCGTACATTCAAACTTAGCTGATATTGTTAAATAACCATTAATTAGTCAGTTAAAAATTTTATTTTAATAGCTCAAAAGATCAAAAGCTGAATTAGGTTAATTGGTAAGATTAAAGTTATGTAAATCTTACATTATTCGTTATACTATAACTATTTGCTTGGTTTTAAAAATAAAGAAGCTGGCTACTTGATCACACAGCTAATAGTTTTCTACGCAATGCTACTAATTTATTCTCGCTTGTCAATTCTAATTTTTATCCCCCATAAGCGCATACCATGCAACGAAGGTTGTAAACGTCCTTAAAATATTACTATTTGAATAAGCACAAAATCAATCGTGTAATGATGTTACCGTAATCTATTCAGTATCGAAAAATATGTATCTAACGTTAATTATTAATTAGCTACTATTCATGTAGAGACGTACAGTTCATTGCACAAAGTAAATCTTTATTAAGGAGAATGTAAAAGAACCATTGTTTTCCATTAAATAACAATAGTATATTTACAAAAAATACCAAATGATTTGCAATCAAACATCGTGGGAATGTTTAGAGAAAAAACTATATGGTTTTACCACATGGACTTCCCTTACAGTTTTACCATATTGACTTCTCATATGGTTTTACCATGATTTTTCCATATGATTTTTCCATGTAGTTTTACCATATGGTTATTTTTAGAAGAGAAAAGTACGTCATTGCGGGAGTCACTATACTTTTAACCGTAAGAGGGGTTATTTTTATCCCCGTAAAATTCGTCTTAAAATAACTATAACTTTTACCAAGAGCTTCAATGGCTTAGCGGTTAGCGTGCTAGCCTTCTAGCCAGAGATACTTAAGGGTTCATGGGTTTGAATCTCGTCGAAAAATATCGAGATTTTGTTTCGGGATTTTTGATGAGATAAGTAGCCAGAATGCTGAAACATCACTATTCCGAATTTTAAAATAAATAGTCGATTTTTCAGGTGATGTAAGGACTTCCAGGGGGTTCCTTTTCAAAGGAAAGCCAACACTTGACCAGCTCATTATGTAAAAATTCACTGTTGGCTATAAAAAGGTTTGTACAGTGAGTTAGATGGTTTATTAGAAAATATATTTCCATTAAACTTAATAATAGCTGGGATTTGCTTAAGACAGTCACTGCGCCTTATAAATAGTACCCAGTAAGATGGAAGTACTTGGGAAAATAATAGATTATAAACACGGGATAAAAACAAGAAAGGCGAAGATAAGGGACCCAAGATATGTAAGAATCCTGCAATGAGTGTACGTTAGACTATAATTTTCACCATAACACAACTGTAATTTTGCCTCAGCTGATGAAGTAAAGCTAGGGTCATGTCGTTGCGTGGTACAGAGAAAAAGTTTAGGGCCGATGTCTGCTACAGCTGCTTAACCTGCAAATTGCCACGTATTGTGTTGGTATATTAATAAGCAGTGTTAAAAATTATTAATCTGTGAGAAAATCATTACCGCACGCTCATTCTATTTACTTACGTACTTAGCTTTATCGCTATATATATATATATATATATATATATATATATATATCTTCCTATATTGTATAGTCGTAAGAGTTAGAGCAAGGTTTTGCTCCCCCCCTCTCCCCCGACCTCCCCCTCAGCTCCCCCCCATATAAGGTAGTTATTCTTATTTTCTTCCATTTTTCGAGTAATCCTAATTTTTTCTGACTCCCCCCGCTCCCCCCAGCTTTCCCATATATACTGTAAATACATTCGTAAAGCCTTATATATTAACTGTTACAAGTGGTCTAATTTTCACATATAATTTATTTGACCATAACAAAAAATTTTGTTACAATTATCTTACTTACGATGTTTATTTTGATTACACACTTTAAAATTTCTTTTTAGGTGCTCTGCTCTTACATAACCTTTTCCACAATTTTGACAAAAATTTTTTTGAACGTTTTTTTTATGACTTTTCAAATGTCTCTGTAAGTGATAATTTCTTTTTAAACTTTTTTCGCATTGAATACACTTGAAATTTTTTTCAATGTTTTGGAATTCCTTTGTGCGAGTTTTTTTGTCTAATATTATAATGCTACACAGATCACATACAAAAAATTTTTTTTTGTAAATTTTTTCGTGCGATGTTAGACACTCTTGATTTGAAAATTTTGAGTTACATTTGTCACACTGATAACATTTTGCATCCATGATGGTGTATCTGAAAACATGTTACAAAAAACAGATTGTTTATGATTACATAAATCTGGGTACTAGACGGTACTGAAATTTGCTTTTTTGATGAAAGATAAAATTTGCAAGAAAGTATAAAAATAGTAATGAACTATAGAATAGTTTTTTTATTACTCTAAAATTTCATTCCAAACAATATTTTTAATTTCAAATTTGTTTTCTGATTTAATTGGGATAAAAATTTTTTTTTGGTTTTAACATCTAGACAGTGCAACATATAATTGCCCATTAGAAAATAATGGTTTTTTAAAGTATAACCCTGAGGCATCAAAACTTTGACCTTCAGATTTATTGATAGCCATAGGAAGAGTTAAGATAAATGGAAATTGTTTTCTGTACAATATAAATGGTAGTGAAGAAGAATTGTTTGTATTGAGTGTTATTCTTAGACTAAAGACTTTATTTTCTTTTTTTTTAACTGAAATTATTTTAGCTTCGATGTTGTATTTAAATAATTTTGTAATTCGTAATCTTGTATCATTGCAAAGTCCTTCAGATATGTTTAAGTTTCGTATTAACATAACAATAGCGTTGATGTTTAAATCTAATTCGTGTGAAAAAAGGCCTTCTTTACTACTATTTAAATATTCTGTAGAGAAATAAGTATAAATGTTATCGTCTAATTTATCTACTCCTTTGTGAGTTGCTTTATCAATACTATAGTACATTACTAATGTTCCTACCATATTATTTAAAATTTTTTTGTTCAAAAACTGATTGTATTCATTGTGAGATGTTAATATAGCTTTAATTATAAAAGAATCATCATTATTATTAAAAATTTAAGAACATATATTATTTGTTTTCCATGTCTGAGGAATTATAAAAGTTTTAATTTTGCCTTCTCCTATATCCAGTAGCAATGAAGAAAATTTTTTATCAATTGAACGTATATTATTTTTTAAATAAAAAATATTAAATAAAGGCTAAAAATTAAAAAATTTTATGATTTCAGGAAAAATAGTAATTTTGCTTCCGTTTTTTACTACTGGGAGAATCTGACGAAAGTCTCCACCTAAAATTATTATTTTATTTCCGAAAGGTTTATCACTACAAGATGAATCTTTTAAAGTCCTATCAACGATTTCTAACGCTTTTTTTGGTACCATAGAAGCTTCATCCCAAATAATTACTTTTACATTACGTAATTTTTTTTTATCTGGCTCAAACTGGAAGAATGCACTTTCTATAGTGCTTAAGTCTAAAGGAAGTCTGAAAGTTCTGTAAGTGGTCATTCCCTTTGGGAGCAGAATAGAAGCAATTTCTGTCTAAGCCATTGTAAGAATTTTTTTTTTCAATTGGTATGAAATAATAAATTAATGTTTTGTATAGAAAAGTTTTTCCAAAATCACCAGGACCATCGATGAAAAAAATTTTTTTTTCAAATTTTATTATTTCTTGAAAAATTCGACGTTGATCATGACTGAGTTGCAAAATATTCTTTTATCATTGTCAGTATCGATATTTTTTTTATCGTTTCTGTTGGTTCTGGTAAACTGAAATCATTACAAGACATATTTTCAGAATTAAAAATTTTGTTTGAATGTAAAAGAGCTTTATTTTGATCATCTCTACAATCTTCAATAAAACCAAGTACAAGTAGCACTCTGGGAGTGCAGGCAGAAGTGAAAACTTGAACTTGTGGCGCGTTGGGCACTTTTTTGGGTGAGCATTTTTAGGTGCGCTCGCGACATAAGAAATTGGACATAAAAAATCAAGTTTATCAAAGCAATGTGGGCACTTTTTGAATGGACATGAAGTATAATAATATAGAAACTATATTCGAAGGAAGTGGTTTTATTTAAATAAGTAAATATTAGTAAATAGTAAATACAAAATTTATCAATTTTTTTAACACAATATCATAGCAGCAACACAAGTCAAATGAAATATTTTAATAAATAAAAAAATTTTTCGTTTAATATTCATTTATAAAAAAAATATAAAAAACTCTCAATCTCGTCTGTCACGAGGGCACGAACGAATGCCCATGCAAAGACTGCGTATCAACGTTGGTTTGAGCATTATTCCACGCTCACAGTTTATGAGTTCATGCTTGATCGCACATAGCGCCGCTGACTGGATCCCACCGATGACTACTTCGCGCGAGAATTCGAATTCAAAATCGTATGATTTTTTCAACAGACAGTAGGCGCGAAAGTTTAAATTCGAAAGAATTCTTGGTATACTATTTATGTATGTAATCATACAACATTAACCAATATTTTTAGGCATTAATTAGCCAATACATACAAAGATTTCTTTCGAATTTGAATTTCTGCACCTACTGTCTGCTAAAAAAATCATACGATTTTGAATTTGAATTCTCGTGTAAATTCTCGTCTGTCGCGAGAACGGCTGAAAATGCTCACCCACAAAAGTGCCCAATGCGCCATAAAAAGTTTTCACTTCAAAAATTTTTGTATTTGTTCCAAATAATATTACCAAAAAATTTCAGACATAATAATTCATGCAAAAAATTTTCGTAGTTTAAAAGACAGCATAACGTTACATGCTTCTTTAAAAATTATATCGTTTTGAAAATCGTGTTCTACTAATCCCATAGAAATAGCTGTTATTCGACAGGGAATATAAAAAGTGATTGTTAAAAATTCATGGAATTAATTATGATCAACATACATTTTTTACATATACAAATTTTAAGTAACAATAAATAGAATTCGGGTTTTTTTCCATACTTCGTAAATCTAATTTGCAATTACGGGGGTTGGTGCGCAGAGCGCGCAGGGGGCATATATATTTATAAGAGCTTAGAAATATCTATTGACATATACAGGATAGACAGCTCATTTAAAAATGGGAGCCACTAGAGGAAATAATAAAGCTTACCAACAAAAAGTCAAGGGGCACATCTCTCTGTCTATATAAACTTTACCACTTCTATTTGAAACTAGCAGCTTGTTCTTCATATTTCCTTAAAAGCAGACCAGTAATTATTCCCCAGCGTAGAAAATTTATTTCCGAGTATTTTTGAAAAATCCATAGTTTTCTGAATTCTGTAAAATATACTTCAACATATTATTTTCATACTAACAATTAATTTTATCATTTTTTAAGGCTTTAAAAAATATTAACACAAACCTTATTTTTAAAAAAGTACACTTATAACACAATAAACGGGGGGTTGGCGCGTAAAGCACGCAGGGGGTGGAGCCCCACTAGTATATATATATATATATATTTGGGGCCCCCATCTCGGCTTTGCACAAGACTCACAGAATAAAACACCGTAATGTGTTGACATGTAATGTAAAACGTTTTCAGTTAAAAATTTGACATCTATTACTGACACTTGTCAGAACAAAAATCTTCTGAAAAACAAATTTGTTCGGAATCCATCCAGCTTTTGTGGTCAAATAATAAGCTGTAAAAAGAAGAAAAAATATAATTATGCTGAAAAGTACCATGCGTCCCTTATGCTATAAAATAATCGTTGTAAAAGAGTTGTTTTTTTTTTGAAATTGTAAAGATTTGAAACTCACAAAAATATAGAAATAAAAAAAAATTTTTTTTTCCAATCTCACAACTTTATAACCCAAGCAACGAAGTCCTAGAGCTTAATCTTAACATTTTTTATTGCCACAAAAATACAAAATATACACTACCTATTTAAAAATCTGGAAGATTGAAGAGATTACTGTAAGGGTTATACTGAAAAGCTGTTCCCTCACGTAACAAATTCTTTATTTATTAATTCTTATGCTGCTGCTTTGATCTCGATAAATATTCTGAATCAGTTTCTTGATGCCTAAAATTGTATACATTAGATGCATTTGAAGTTTTCCTTCTAAATCGCTTTCTTGCGATTTTTGGTATGATTAAAATTTTTGTAAGCCCTAATGGCCGTTTTTTGTCAACTTTGTTAAGTTCTGATATATTTTTGTTGGCAAAGTAGTTTGACGTCCGATTGCCCTAAAAAGAAGTGGTTAGCTTCTCAAGTAAACTCTTTCTTGACTGAAGTTTCCAGCATACGTAATTGCCTCTATATCCCAGGATGGTCTTTTCTGGCCTGTTATTATGGCACCACACTGATCGGGAGGAAAACTACAACGTTTGAAGCTTTAGAGCTAGTTGTAGAGCTCTTTAGTTGTCGAAGACGTTGGTGTCTAAGGCACTTTCTTTTTTTGCAGACTCAGTTTTTTTAGTGATCTAAGGTGGAGATCTAAGATGGAGATCTGAGGTGGAGAAAAATATGGATGATTTTCAAGATAAAGAATTTGGCTGGTCTCTACACTCAATTTTAAACTTGGTTGTAAACATTAACAAACTAAACCCTATGCGAGGCAGTTCCTTTATAGAGTTACTAGACTACACTAAAAAAAAAAAAAAAATGATTGCGTAAGCATAACAAACAAAGACAATCAGTGCTTTAAATAGCCTCTTTTATCAGCGTTACATCCAGTGCAAAAAAATCCAAACCGTCTGTTTAACTATATTTAATTTAAAATGAATTAAACTTTGATGGTATCGAGTTTACCATGAACCCTAAGAAAATTCCAAAATTTGAAAATCAAAACGAGGTTTCAGTTAAGTTATATTTTTCAAAAAAGAATGGCAATACTTATGCTATTATTTCCAGTCATTTGACTACAAACAAAAAAGATAATCATGTAAATCTTTGATGATGATGATGACGACAATGACGATGACGATGACGATGACGATGACGATGACGATGACGATGACGATGACGATGACGATGACGATGACGATGACGATGACGATGACGATGACGATGACGATGACGATGACGATGACGATGACGATGACGATGACGATGACGATGACGATGAAGATGACGATGACGATAACGATGATGATGCTTAGTACACAAACAGTTAACGCAACATTAACATACAGTAAATTTATGTGATTGCTGCTTTCACTATTTATGGTCAAAACAAAAGTTAGAAGCTCGTGAAATTGATTGTAGAAGTTTAAACAAGAGTAAAATTATATTACCAAACAGGAACAACAATGAGCATATACTTTAATTTGAAAATTTTATACACAAGAATCGTATACCTTTAGTGGTATATCCAGACTTTAAATGTTTAATGGAACCTATTAAGAGTGATCGTGCCACTCAATGTCACAAAGCATATAGTATTAGATATTTTATCAAATATTTTTATGATAATAGTAAATCAGAATATGAATGCTACAGACAATATGAAGAAAATAATGAAACACCTGCTCAACGGTTTGTTCAAGCTCTTCATATCCTTGCTGTAAAACTGGAAAAACTGTATAAAAATCCTATCGCAATGATTGATTTAACACTTGAAGAAGAATTTAAATACCACAAAGCATTTTTACGTCACATATATGTAACCAACCATTCAGCTTGGATGACGTAAAAGTTCAAGATCACTGTTATCTCACTGGAAAGTAAGTGTAATTTTGTAGGAATAATTCGTTTTTTAAAATCAGTCTTGTACAATTTTTTTATATTGTTTTATGTATCGAGGCCCCGCTCATAGCGAATGCAATATAAGTTATCAAGACTCAAGAATGATACCAGCAATATTCCATAACCTTAACAGTTATGATTCACATTTATTTATAAAAGAACTCGTCAAATGTTTTGCAGGAAGAGTTCAGCTTTTACCCCAGATAGAAGAAAAGTATCTTTTATGTATGAAATTCGTAGAAGGTACCAATATTAGTAGTAGATTTATAGATTCCTTTAAATATATAGCCTTATCTCTCGATAAATTATCATCATACTTAAACGAACTTAAAACACTAGAAAACGTATTTTTCAATGATGATCATTATGCAGTAGCACAAATAGACTTATTGAAAAGAAAAGGCCCATATGATTATACTTCTTCTTTTAAGAAATTGTAAGAAAATAAACTTCCATTAAAACAAAATTTTTACAGCAGCTTATACGAAACCCATTTAACTGATGAATAGTACAAGCATGCTAAAAATATTTGGAACACTTTTCATATTCATACTCTTGGGCAGTATTCTGACTTATATTTAAAGACTGATGTACTACTGCTTGCGGACGTACTTGAAAATTTCGAAATAGCTGTATCGAAACATACGAACTAGACCCAGCTCATTATTATAAAACACCCAGCCTAACTGAAAACGCTATGCTAAAATATACAAAGGTTGGTAATGAATTCCTATTAATTTACTCTAACAAAGTTAAATAATAAACTTAAGCAAAATGTACTATTTGAATTTTAGGTAAAACTTGAATTTCTGACAGACATAGATCTAGTATTATTTATGGAGCGCGACATACGAGGTTGAATAAGCCAATGTTGTAATCGATATGCCAAAGCCAACAACCCCTATGTAAAAGAATGTTAACAAGCAAATAGGAATAAAAAATATGTATTATGATGTTAAAAATTTGTATGGTTGGGCTATGACTCAACCACTACCTTACGCAGGATTTAAATTAATGGGTGCAAAATATTAACCCCTTGGGAATTTCGAACGTGGCAGATGATGCTGAAATTGGTTGTATACTAGAAGTTGATCTTGAATATCCAAAAACTCTTCACAATGCTCATAAGGATTTACCTTTCTGTGCTGAGCATATGGAACCTCCAGGTTCCAAACAAAAAAAATTAATGACTACGCTGTGTCATAAAAAACGTTATGTGATACATTATCGTACACTTAAGCAAGCTGTGGGTCACGGGCTCTGAATAACAAAAATTCATAGAGTAATACAGTTTAATTAAAGTTGATGGTTGAAAAAATACATAGATTTGAACAGTAAAAAGCGTCCAAATGCGAAGAATGAGCTTGAGAAGATGTTGTTTAACTTATTTAACAATGCTGTGTAAGGGAAAACGATGGAAAATGAACGCAAAACCAATATATGTGGGATTGAGTGTGTTGGATCCATCAAAGATGCTTGTTTATAAATTTCATTATGATTTAGTGATAAGTAAAAGAAATGATCATTGTAAACTCCTATACACAGATACTGATAGTCTTGTGTACGAAATAACTAATCAAAATATTTATAATCTTATGCGAGAAAATATTGGAGAATTGGATACTTCAGACTATAGTTCTGGTAATGAATTCAATATACCTAGTGTCAATAAAAAAATTGTTGGGTTGATAGAGGATGAATGTTATGGAAAGATTATGTTGAAAGTTGTGGGATTAAGGAGCAAAATGTATAGTATAAAGATACAAGATCAAAATACGCTGAAGAAAGCTGCAGGTGTTAAAAAATCCGTTGTGAAAGCTACGATAACTTTTGATGACTATATTACATGTTTGAGTGAAAATGCTAATATTAAACGTGAACAAAAAAATATTAATTTACGTCATCATCAGCTCTTAACAGAAAAAGAAACTATAATTGCTTCTAAGTGCACATGACGACAAACGTTATTTGCGACTGGGCCACACAGATACTCTACCATGGGGTCATTTTAGGATACTAGCAATGGAAGCAGCCAATAAAGAAGAGCAGATAAAAGGGGAAGCCAATCAGATGGAAGAAAAAGCTGGATGGGTATGCGCAGATGAACAGCTGAGAGTGGAGGCAGAAGCTGAAGATGAGCCGCCGAAAGTGAAAGAGGCAGCATCAGAATTTGAGGTATTGCAACAAGCAGAGCTCAATCTTCTCGCAAACGAGGGTGTGAATGGATCTCAAGTTGGACCACAAAAGCTTTTCAGCGAGTCATTGTCTTCCATGGTACGTGTCTCTACAAGTGAACCGCTGAGCAAAAAACGTCGATATATCTAAAGGTTAGTTAACAGACACTATTGCATACATTACTTGTATAATTTTTACTTACATAATTGTATTAAATACTTTTTCCTTCTATGATTGTGTTATAGATGGATTTCGCAACGTTAAGTAAGACTGCTAGCAATGATTTTCTACCAACAAAAAGGTTACCGATATGGTTCCAAATCAAAATTATATGGTAACTAAGTTACAAAAGGTGAAAACTAAGTATGGAATGAAGATAGTTGCTGAATTGGCAGACGAGTTCCAAGTTTTTCTGCCAAACAAAATATGTACCATACTCTTAGAAAATAAAGAATTCTTCAATGAATTATTATAAGTAGTGAATAAATTTAAATTATTTGTAGTGTAAGATGGTGAGCATATAATATTCTCATGTGCATAAGTTTGTAAATATTAGTAAAAAAATGAATTATTTTATTTTTATAATTGAAGTGTTTATTCAATTTTTCAAATACATCCCTTTTCTTGCTCTTAAAAATATTTTTAAAAACTTTTCAACTTAGCAGATACTTTTTACAATTTACTCTTATCGATACATCTTTTGGGATCGAGAAATTGGGTGATTTCGGTAATTACTGAGATGATACGTTGTTGGATTTGTTGCTGCTACTCGTGTAATTATAAATATTTCAGTCGACCAACTTGGTGTACATCCTTTTTCTAATGCTTGCTTGGTTTTGCTCACTCGTACTTTATCACCAATTTTGAATTAAGGTTTGAACTTATTACTGTTTTTACATATTTTTTTAAACTTCTCCAAAACTTGAACTTTATTTTCGGCCACAATGTCTTTTGGTTTCAAACCAATTGTTCGATATTTTCTATTATTATAAAATTTAATTAACGTTAGTAAAAAATTCAGCCATTTATTATTGCCTTGTAAACTAAATTTTTTTCACATTAAATCTTTTAAGCTACGATTAAATCGTTCGCATGTAGAAGCTTTGAGATTGCTATAAGCTCAGTATAAATTGATTTTATATTTTTGCATGAGATTTGGAAGTTTGCATTATAGAATTCTTTGCCGTGATCAGTTTTTATAGTAACGGGTACTCACATTTTCTTCAATATTGAATGCATTGCTACAGTTACTTCTTCACCAGTTTTTTTTCTACATAGGTGCAGCCCATTCGTACTTGGAGAAAACATCTATTACAGTGAGCACATACCGATATCCTTTCTTTCGCGAGTGTTAGGTGGCATTTCTACAAGGTCTGCTTGCCAAGTCTCATCTAAACCACGTACGTTGAATTTTCGACCGGGATAATTACGCCTTGCTGCCTTATGAATGATCTTGTATTATAGTGAGATAATCGACTTATTAAGACCGGCTATGCCATGAAAATAGACGACGTACCGCGAAATAGAATATGGTACCTACCACACTTTGGCATGCACAACGTCAATACATCGGAAAAACTTAGGTTAGTCTTCGATTTGGCGAGCAAGTCATCAGGCATTAGTCTAAATGACTAACTCGATTCGGGTCCAGACTTATTGCAGTTTCTCCCAGTAGTCTTGATTCGCTCCTGTCAATTTGTAGTGGACTATAAGGTAGATATAAAGGGCATGTATATGCGTGTCTGCGTCTGTGAAAAAGATCGTGGAGCATAACAATTTCTGTAGCAAGGCGCAAGTCAAAAGGAGCATCTGTCTACGTATAAAATGACTTGTCGTTGCTAAGTCTTCACTATGTATCACGTTTTTTGTCAAAGATTGGCCGCGTTTGCCATAATCAAACCAGACGCAACACGAAGCATTCTGCTGAATACGTATGTGGACGACTTCTTGGCTAGCAGGCCCACGGTACAGGAGACAAAAAATTTGATCAAGGATATCGTGGAAATAAATTGACGGGCTTATTTTACACTTCATAGTTGGATCAGGAACAATGCGTGTGTCGTCAGGGAGGTTATCGACAATGAGCCGAGTTTGAACGGGAGTCTACTTCTCTGTAACAGAGAGCGAGAACGAGCGTTGGAGTTTTATCGGGATACGAATATAGTCATCCTTGGGCTCAACGTAGGACTAAAATGTATAGCTAAAGAAGAAATTAATAAAACTCGCACGCCAACAAAGCGTGAGTCTTTAAAACTTATGATGTCAACATTCGATCCTCTAAGTTTGCTCTGCCCTTTTACGCTCGGAACAAAACTCATCGTGCAAGACGTGTGGAAAAGCGGTGTTCGATGAGACGAGCCTTTGCGTAAGGAGGAGCGTATGTAATGGTTGGCGAGGCTGGAAAGTCTGTGTGAGATAAACGGCATGCGGGTAGCCCGCTGTCCAGGGCACTGCAACGGTAGTCTCAAAGCGTACCACGGTTGCAGTGTACGTACGTTTTGATATCGCTAAGCCTGCAGTTATATGCGGCGGAAATGGCCATCAGAACGTCACAGCATCAGAGACAAAAGTTCCCCTACTACCCGTTTTGTTTGTTACGCCATTACGCATTTTTCCAGTACACTATACCCTCAGTAAGAAGCGGTGAATCATCGATCATAGCTAATGCATGCATATGGATAAGAAATGATAGCTACATTCGTTGGCAAGGTACAGTGTCAAAAATGAGTGAGCAAGCGTTGAGGATTTCAAAAGGATACGTGATTTACTTTTAGTAATAAAATAATATACATATTTTTTCTGACATCTCACATCACTCGATACGCCCACTCTTGAGGAAAAAATATTGCACTGATTTATTATTTACCGAAACAAGAAGCAAAAACTCATTCAGGCTTGATCACCTTCCTCTCGCTATATGCTGAGATTCTTAGTCGCCTATACTTCTCGAACTATCTTGATGCCAAAGGTCGATTCGCAGCCAGAATGGAAGGCAGTCCTCGGTACCATCCAACGTCACAGCCAGCAGCATCCGGATCATAAGACCCTACGTTACCGCCCGAGTAATTCTCACCACCCACCGCCTCGTTGGTACCATCCAACGTCACAGCTACCAGCATCTGGTTCACAAGGCCCTACGTTACCGCCCGAGTAATCCTCACCACCCGATTGCTCAATCTCCCCCACCACCAAGTGGCCGAATCCCACCCTACCCACCGCCTCTCCCCACGACCCAGTCGTGCTATAGCTTGGCCACACTAACACCTTGACCACTTCATTCGATGCAAGTTTATCGAAGGGAAACGTTCGCCTTCGTCGAAAATTTAAAACTTGTAATAAACTTTCATTTACTACCGAAACAACCGCACTTTCAATGGTGGGTTAAAAATCGTTTTCTGGAGTTTGAAGCTCCACTACTTTATCGAGTGGAAGCATTTCGTTAACTGAAAATCTTTCTCCAAGACGCATTCCAATTCATATTTTTTTTTCGATCATAGCACATGTTAGGTATGTTATCAGCTGTAAGACTATCAAACTATTCGTAAATGCAGTTCAACAAGCAAAACAAGCCAAAGCCATTTGAGAAGCGGTCTTATTAAAATAATTAAGTACTGCTTACATCCCTAGGGTTTAACTTGTGATAACACAGTACTCTATTATAACGCTTATGAGGCTGTGTAAAAAAGTGCATAATTCAGCTAAACGCTTACTCTATATATTTCATTGATATCTACGCACATGATCACTCGGATTAGCGTGAGCACTTATACATAGGCGTACGCATGTGTACATTTTCATGCGTGTAGGTAAGTGGTCCCATCCCAAACCTAGTCTGCAGAACAATCCGGCACTAGAAGAGGAGGGAGCGGGGATAAGCTCATTCAACAGCACGGCTGACCCGCGACCTTTCACCCGCACGTGACTCCCCCTCCGCGCAGCCACCCATTCGGAGGGGAGAGCCCCATACCCACACGCTACAGCTCCCCCTTGGTGAACCAAAAGCCTCATGCTACAGCTCCCCCAGGAGAAAGGGGGGAGGTGGGCCAGAACCCTCCCAGTATACCTACTCTTGTGGTATCAAAATAATGCAGTGCATGCGGATAAAAAAAGCTGTGCAAGAGAGCAGAGATAAAAGCAAAAATCTAGATAAAAAATTAGCAACTAATCATAAATTTTTTAACAATTAAATGAAGTCAACTTCTGATTTGTTCAAAACTGTTTTTTCCGTATTCCTGGGGAAATTCTGTAGGCAAATGACCAATTTTTTCTTAACTGAAAAACATGAGATTGAATCATATTTTTTGTTTTCGGGCAATAAACTTAACAGGCACTTTTACGGACAGTGCAATCCACGATGCAATAGCGTGGGGTGCGGGAAGCGGTAAGAAACTAATACGTTATATCATATGTCGAGTCAAGCTATACGTATATACTTGCAGCGGCCACTGTAAATATGTAGGTAGTTCTGATGGTACATGGCACGGAAAGGAGGAACTTCTGATCGAGTACAACCAGAGGATGCCAAACAAAAGAGAGCCATCAGGTCCTTCGGTGTGCGCGCATTACATGAAAAGAGAGAAAGAGTTGCCTGGGGCAATGTATATTGCTTTATACACTACTGTATTTCTATACCAGGGTCGGAAAAAGTCTTGTTACATTTTTTTCGGTCTAGCCTCCATGTGCTCAAAACTCATAATGCGAGAAAAGAAACATCGTTTTAAAAATTCCGTGGACTTGAATTTTTCACGGGCTTTTATCAGCAAAATCCAACTATCGATCTGTAAGAGCCTCATGCTTGGCTCGTGGTTGCTCGATGATGTGTCAAACTCGTACAGTACAAACACTGGTGTACGAGTTCAAAATATCTCTCAGTGTGCTCTGGGCTGAACTAGGCTTCTCGCCTGTACCACGTGGCCCCGAGTTTATCGTGTCAACTAAATAAAAATTACAGTTGCTTCACGGTAAAAATTACGTTAAATTTTTTCTCCATGTAGGATTTATACCATGCTCGCATCCATAGAGAAGAATCTATTTGAATTCCTTTTCGTAGTGCGCGTCATGTTTTTCACAAGCTCTCAACTTAGAAGTCGATTTTCCTTTTTATCTTTGCTGAGAGGTATAAGGTTTTTACATCATCAACAGATCGCAATACTTAAAGCTGCAATGTATGGAAATGAGACGTTTCTCAGAAAATACAACCGAGTAGCGTGAAAGAAAACATAACCAACTGTTGCGTCATTTAAATTACGTAATCGTGCTCCGAGTAACAAGATATGAAGAAGAAGAAGAATGAAAAACGTACATTGCAAAACGTATACGCATGGGAGAAGAAGTTCGCTCGCACATATAAAGATGCAGATCGCGAATAGAGGTGCATGTAATTACCGTTACGACGTTACACGGGACAGATTCGCATGCCATGGCTACCACTGTCCTCGTGTTCCTGTTTGCAAGGCCACATGTTCTCCCGTTGGACTCGCGTGGGAGTGACTATAATTTAATACTCATACGGTGATGATTATGATGATCACGATGATCATTATGATTACAACGGACGGCTAGCTTAGCTCTGTTTTGAACATTACGTTTCTTGCATGTGTACATACGTTCCTGCACACACACACACACACACCCTCTCATACTTGAAACTCTCTCTTTTCATCTACGTACATGGAGCGCGTGGTGGCTCAGTTGGCTAGGCCGTGGATTGGGACGCGGGAGACCGTGGTTCGATTCCCGGCCAGAGCAACTTTTTGGGTAAGTACCTTTGTGATTTTTCACATGTGTTTTTACACCATGCAATGCTCCTCGAGGAGGGTTTAGGCAACCTTCTCGCAGTAAAGTTGCCTAATTTCCCCCTACCCCCTCCTTTAATCGAAGGCCTCCCATCCCTCTTCTCTTCCTTTTCCCAAGTGCTAAATGCCCATAGTAGTACCTTATCAAAGGAGCCGGACGTAGAGCACTGTAATATAAAAAAAAAAATCTACATGCATGAGAGTATACGGACGTGTCATTTGCGTGACCAGTCATGGTTACAGTATTTTAAAAGTTGCGTGCGATTGTGAAAGCTCACGAGACACGGGCCTTTCATTTACGGATGTGATGTGGGTTTCAGCTTTCGATTCTTGTCGTCGACCATTTGAGCTGATTACCAATGATTCACCCGTTTGCCTAACGATGAACCGTTTATTTTTACTTAATGAGTTTTTTGTTTATTTTCCGGTGATTTTTTTTTTTTTTTTTTCCTCTCAATCCAAAAGATAGTTACATAGTGTTGAAAGTAGGACAGTGATTACCTGTGTTAAACGTTTTGGTCATTTGATGCGATACTTTTGGATCATTTGGTTGAAACTTGAATGTATCTAATATTCAAACTTCATCAGCAACTACTTTTGTACTTTGTTATCAATTGAAATAACAAGACGGTAGAACTTGGTAATACGATTCTACAATTTTGAACTAAAGAAAAACGCATAAAAAAATATTGTTTCATAGAAAGAGATTTAATTTTTGCAACGTTTTATGAGTCCTGCAAAAACACGAAAGAGTAATTTTTATCACGTAAGTGTATGGTTTTTCTACCGAAGGCGCAGAAACGTTCAAATTAGAAAAAATGGTTAAATTACAAAAAATATATGTACCTTGATTTTCAACTTGAGACCAGCACTTCAAAAAGTCATTACCTAGAGTCCCGCATACATAGAGCACGTACCTAACCACCTTTTAGTTTATAAATATAGTTATGTACAAATGAGATTACACATTGTATTATAATTAAATCAAAGTCTTTCTTCATTTTGAGTAAATTACATTTAATTCTTCATAAAAATTTTTAGCCACAGAATTGCTGATCATGTGTAGTGACAAAGGTGTAACACGAAGATAAATTAGTTTTTTATAAATAAAAATGTAAATGTTACCTTAAAAAAATATCACTCACTGTTGTTGCAAATTATTAATCGGTACATGGGTGATTCTGCCGTAAGTGGTTAAAAATGGTTTTAAAATTGTTCAAAAAACTACTTTTTATAGTAGTTCTAGCTCAAATATCATCTAAAACTACTATCTAAAGTGATTTTAATGCAAAGTTTTTAGTCAAAAGATAAACGGTGTTCTGTACAAGTCAATTTTAGTCAATTACTAAAAAAAATACGTCTGCTTCTGATTCATGTATAGCTAAGCTGCTTGATAGTTAAAGCGGTCTTATACAAATGAAATGAAAGCTAAGATTAAACCTTATTGATTAAAAAAAATTTCGTGCCATTCAGTGCCTCCGTTCAAAATTTATAGCTGTTTATAGAAAAGCAATAAATATCGCTAAAAATAAGATTTCGTAGATTTTTGCCGGAAATTGGTAATTAAAAAAGAAATTCCTATAACTTTTGACTGTTGGCACTAAATGAACCAAACGTTTTGTAATTATTAAGCTTTGTTTCAGCAGTTATTTGAGCCTATTTTGGACCATCTGAAATAGTGTACTCTTTCGCTACTAGTGTTCAAAGTGGAATCGATATTAATCGATGTATCTTGCCAAAAAAGGCTAATTTGACCAAACGCCGAGACACGCGTCTCATATTTTATCCCAAGAATACTGGAAAAAAGTTCCGTAAAGTTTTGATGCATGAAAACTAGAAAAAGAGACTCTATAACCATTTAGGGGTATGGAAGTGACAGGTACGGAAATGACATTTCGAGCTTTGGAGTACTACAGTGACTCGTAGACTTAACATAAATGGTTTTTCGCTTACAAAACATCTGTCGTCGATAAATAGAACAAAAAAAAATCTTTACCTGCATGAGTAATAGAGTGGTGGATTTAGGGCGGGACGAAAATGACCAAAATTTTTGATGACACAATAATTCAAAATTAAAACACGTATCAATTAAAGTGGTTAAAATTTTTTGTTGCTTTGGCTTGTGCGTTTGCCTTGTTATGATTTGATATTAGAAAAGTAAGCACTAAAAGGTCTGATGAAACACAATAGTGTGGTTTTCGAAAAGCGATTTCCGCTGTAACCGACATCTTTGTTCGAAGCACAGAACAATTAGTATCTGATCAAAACTCTTGCTTTTTCATTAAAAATTACTGTTATTATTGCATAAATGTAACATATGACATCATATATTTAGCAGTGTTTCTATCAGGATATGGCAAAAAGCTTATTTTTTTCTATTAGGAGCTTTTAAGTGTGAAATTAAGATTGGGGTGGGGTACGGAAGTGACATTTCGACTAGGTTTTCTTATTTATTTTTTCAAGGAGTTAATGTATTAGCTTCAAAGTACTTTTAAATAGTAATCAAATAATAATTATAAATCGACTGCCTATACTGAAGTGCACTTTTTTTATACAAAAACGTATTGACTCAATAAAATGACAAATGAACTAGATTTGACAGCAGACAGATGAATTACAATGTACAAACTGTTGCATATTGAAATTTTTAAAATAGTTTTTATCGCAGTTTTTTAAAGCACTGACAGTCGTTTCTAAAACCAGTACTTCAAAAAACTTAAGTTGATTATCAACAAATTTAATATCGATTGATTTCGTCAGTCTCATGTTTATAAGGGTACTTATTAATAACTTTAATAGGACTCAATGAAAAACACTTGTAACTTGTGTACTTATATAAACTTTTTTTTAATATATATAACAGTGCTTTACGTCCAGCTCCTGTAAAGGGCACTACTCAGGGCACTTAGCACTTGGAAGACGGAAGAGAAGAGGGATGGGAGGCCACCCATTACTGGGAGGGGGTAGGGGGAAATTAGATAATTTTGCTGCGAGAAGGTCGCCTAAGCCCTCGAGGATCATTGCGTGGAAGTGTCGGCAAAGAGAATCTTCGCATGCCCCACCGCTATCGGAACTTTCCGTTGGAAAAGTTCCAAAGCCAATCAGAGCAGAGCTACAACAGGAGTGTAGGGAAAGACTTATTTCTCCTGTAAATAATGACGCAAGCGTCTATCCCTTCACAATCCAGGGCACTTACTAACTGCTTAAGTTATAAAAAAAAAAAAATATAATAAAGCAAGCGTTTATCTCCACATAACCCACAGCACTTACTGGTCGCTTTGATTATTTATAATATATAAAATAATAACGCAAGCGCCAATCCCCACACAACCCAGAGCACTGCTTTAATTGTTTATGATTAGTAAAATAATAACGCAAGCGCATATCCCCACACAACCCAGGGAACTTACTGGTCGCTTTAATTATTTATTATTAATAAAATAATAACGCAAGGGTCTATCCCCAGATAACCTGGGACACTTACTGGCTGCTTAAATTATTAATAAGACAAGTATCATAACGCAAGCGCTTGTCCCCACATAACCCGTGGCGCTTACTGGTCACCCTTAGATAAAATAATAACGCAAGCGCAAATCCCCACACGTTCTGGGGCGCTTGGATTATTCTACTTATTATAAAGGACCAGTAAGCGCCCCAGGTTGTGTGGGGATTGGCGCTTACGTTAATATGTTTATTTTATTAATAACTAAAGCGACTGTTAAACGCCCTGGGTCATGTGAGGATAAACGCTTGCGTTATTATATTTGTTTTATTAATAATTTAAGCTGCCAGTAAGTGGCCCGGGTTGTATGGGGATAGGCGTTTGCGTTATAATTTTATTAATCATTAGCATTTTGCATTTAACATTTACTTTGGAAACTTAGCACTTAGCACTTTGGAAAAGGACAAGGAAAGGGATGCACCCCCTCCCATTACTGGGAGAGGGTAGCGAGAAATTAGGCAATGCGAGAAGGTCAGCCTATCCCCTCCACGAGGAGCATTACGTAGTGAAACAGCACATGTGAAAATTCACAGAGGTGCTTGCCTGAAAAAGTCGCACTGGCTGAAAATCGAACCATGGTCTCCCCCGCGTGCCAACCCACTTCCTAGCCGACTGAGTCACAGCGCGCTTCTATATACACATGTATTTAGCTCGACTGAAGCACGTAGCAATAAAAGAGACGATTTCTCAATGTTTGTACCACCATGCAGCGAGACTTTGAGAATATGTACTAGCCCAAGTAAGCAATTGTTATATCTACAAGAGCTCGTCTTTGGCTCAGTGGTTAGCATGCTAGCCTCCGAAACAACACAGCTCAAGGGGTCGTGGGTTCGATTCCCGGTCGGGGTACTCAGATTTTTTCTGATGGTTCTTGCCGGGTATCGAATTCATGAAACCGACTTAGGATAAAGATTTAGTTTTTAAGATGAAAAGAAAAATAAAAGCGATTGAAAAATAAAGAATTGTGACGAGCTCTCGATAACTGGTCCTGCGTGACCGGGGAGATAAAAAAAAAAGATATGATATGCGGATAGTAAAGAACGAAAATGTAATGACAAGCGAAAATAAGAGAAATGTATAATGATACGATGAGAATCGACGTGTTAAAAAAAGACAATGTACATGTTGAATGAATAAAGACAGTGTACATACCCATAGTAGGTCAGTACACTATGATATAAAAAAAAAAGTTATATCTACAGCTTAGCTACCTCCTTTCTCTCCTTTGGCGGTATAACGTTACGTGAACTAAGCATGTATAGGTATCCTTTCGTGATCAGGTGGCCAACATCAGATATGCCCTACGTAGTCGGCATTACGCAGCTTGAATTGTTCTTTTTAGAGACTGACTATGAGCGTGATTGTATTTTCTTCAAGTAAGTAATATATCACGTAAAATTTGTGTACTTAGGCTGTGAAATAGATTTTTGAAGTTTCAAAAATTATGGCTATATTTAAATTCACAAAAATATTCATGTATGATCGTTGTTTAAGCTAGAAGTAATTGAATAAATGCAATTATTACTTTGGAATCAGAATTAAAATTAAAACGTGAGAAATACTTGCTTAATGCATATGCTTTAATTTTCCCACACGAAAAAACTCGTGAGTTCAGCCTAAGCGGTATATTCAGAAATTAGTTTGCTTAGATCAAGACAAATGATAGTCATTCGGGGCAAGTGTGCGCACTTTCGAGCAAAATAATTTTTCAGGATTAGTTGCTGAAGATTTAGAAAATGGTATTATGCCTACGTTATAGCATATCAACCCAGTTAATGAAAATTTTTTAATCCAGCGTAAATTGTTGTATAAATTAATTATTAAAAATCAAGTAAGAGCACCTCAAATGCGCACACTTGACCCGAATTGCGGGTAAGTGTGCGCATTTATACGAGTAAGTGTGCGCAGTATCTATATTACATTGTTAGCTGTATGCACTCATCTAATGTAAGTGTATGCATTTGCGGAAAGAGTATGCACTTTATTTTAGGATGATTTTTGATTTTATAACAATTCATATTTAGGTTGAAAAAAAAAATTATGAAATTTGTGTATTGAAAACACTTGCAAATGACCTCATTTAGGTAATTACTGCATGAAAAAGAATCAATCAATGATGCAAAACTTATTATTTAAAGTAACTAAAAATCTGAGGTTAGATAATCCACGTATTACTAGAATCACATAGAAGAAGTATAATCAGCATTAGATGAATATGAAAATAATAAATAGGTATTATTATGAATAATCCTCCTGGAAGTTGTCACTTTTGAAAACTCCTCCTTTGTAAGGTGTGAATTGTTCGTGCCACCACACTTTGCATTTGATGCACTCAATCCATTCCTTAAGAGGTGGTTCTGTATATGGTTCCTTACACAGGGGGCAACAATATATTTTTTTTTCCAACTCACAAGCATTCTTTTTTTTGCAGGGAGGTCTTTTTTTCCTAGGTGCAGATTTTTTATTTTTAGATACTGAAGATTCAGCTGTACTTAACACCAATGCACGACCTTTTTTTGGCTTCTTCTTTTCTTCCTCAAGTGCTTTTTTTGCTTCTAACTGTTGATTATATGGACTGAAAATGATCATTTAGATTCCATTTCAACTCGATTGCAACGTCTTTTTTCTTTTAATTTAGGAAACGGTAACAGTGTTGAGACCTGTACATGTTGATTTTGAGAACTTGGCAGATTATTTTGTAGGTCATTGTTGATGTTACTTGGTGCTTCAGATGTGGATCTTGGTGGGCTTTCTATAAGCAAATTTTCAATTCACAAATATCATTTATATCTAATGGAGCTAATTTCAGGAGCCTGTTCGATGATATCGATGAGTGATAGCTCCTCCATCTGTAAAACATTATCATTTTCACCGCCAGTTATGTCAGTTTTTGCAGTCAGTTTATCATTATTTACTTAAGATGGAAGATGGATTATCCTGAGTAGCATCAATATTCTCCTCATTTTGAGGTAAAACTTGATCTGTGGCCAACGATAGAGCTAAGTCTGCCTTGCTAAACAAGCTATCTTCGAATGGGAATATGCCAGTTACTATAAAACTAGATTCAGCATTACCCAATGTTGCTACTTTCTTGTAATCTTCATTAAATGAACAGCTTTTCCAGGATGCTCTGACATATATTTGTCACATTCTGTTGAATACTTAGCTTTAAGAGGGCTAAAAAGCTTCTGTCTAGTGGTTAAAGTTTATGACCACCATGTGAGGGTGGTAGTGTCATCATGATGATATTATTTTAACGAGAATACTTAACTGCCTTTAAACTAATGTAGAAAGAGTCGTTTTCAAGAAGTAGTAATACTTGATCTTCTGCTGTAGAATGAGTAAATTATGTGAAATGTTCTAGCCAGCTGATGAACAGAGCTGCATTGATAAGACCACTATCAGATACCAAACTAATATTTTGAAGGGGAGCACCATCGAGTAGGTCATCACGATTTGTTTTTCTAAGGTAGATGAAAGCTGGTGGAATAAAATGGCCAGAGGCACTCATGTAGTAAACTGCTGTTTTTGTTATGCCTCGTTCTGCAGATAAAATTTTACCCACAACTTTCTTACCTTTCATTCTAACAACCTTGGGTGTTTTCTTAGAAACAGTGCTCATTCTAGTTTCGTCGATATTATATATGCGATTTGGTAAAAAATTGTACTTTTCATATGCTTCTTTCAAATTGTTGTAAAAATGTTCAACCTAAACTTTGTTGAAGCCGATAGCTCGAGCTAAAATCGTTACTGTCGATTGGTGAAGAGTTGTGGGGGGCGTTTCAAAAAACAATCTACCCAATCTTGATCTGCCATTTTACAATTGTCATCGAAGCGATGTGCAATTTTTTTTACTGCAGTGTACTCGTTAGCCAGGCGTTGTAGATTTGTTATAGCCAATCCAAAAAATCTGTTATCCATATTCTTGCAGTGATTTACACATTCTGCTTCTTGTTTTTCATTGAAAGTTAGAGTCCATCGATCCATTGATACTGCAGCTGAACTAAGTTTAAGCCTATTTCTCAAGCAAAATTCACTGATACCTAGTGCACTTGCAGCACCTCTTTTACTCCTTTCACACATCATCAGTTGCTTAGCTTGAGCAATTTGTTGTTCAGTAATAGATATACGATCAGGTTTTTTTTTTTGTATGTAATTTCGTGGCAATGTAAATTAAAGAACACAGACACCATCAATAAACTTCCGTTGACTGAGTACTTTACTACAAATTCCTTAATTCTTAACAAAATGTAACTACGGAGTAAGTGTCCCTCAAAGATCTTTTTTCAAAGAAATGCTTATAGCTTTTCGAAAAATTAATCTAACCTCAAAATTTCTGTTGAGGGTTATACTCAAATGTATTGTGGACATAAAAAAATTTTATTTATCTGGATAGAACATCTGAAATAAAAGTCACACACTTTTCTGTGACTCAAAAAATTATCGATGAAACGTCTGACTTTTTTTTCTATGAAAAAAGGTAACGACACCTAGAGACCTGGTTTTTCTTGCATAAACTAATGTTCCGTAATAGTAGGAGTAACTTGCACCCACAAATTGTCTTTTCCTCTCCCCTCTCAGATGGAGCGAGTACGCACACTTACCCACAATTCACACGTACCCCGAATGACTCATACGTATTGAATAAACAGAACCTAAAAAAATTGCCATAAAATCATAAAGAAAAAAAAGTTTTGGAAAACTTAAATGGTTATTTTGTATCAATGAGTAAGGTTCAATAACCTAATAACTCGTAATAATTTTCAACTGGCTCTGTTTTTAAACACTTTTCAACCCTAAAAATTAAATTTACTTCTCGATAACAACAAAAATAAAAATAATGTTGAAAAAATTACACAAAGTCCGTGTTACTTTGGTTGGTATCTATAAAACATAAATCGAGCTAGCAATAACAAAAAAAGAAAAAAAAACTTACAATAAAGTCAAAGAAAAGCTAAGGAGACGTGGAACATTCACCAGAAGACAAAAGAGGAGGAGGAGGAGGAGGTAAGGGAGGTTGTTCCAGGCACTTAGCCACTATCCGTTTCGAGGGACGGGGTGGCCTTATTTGGGAGAGCTAGCTTGCTTATTGTCTCTATGCAAAGTTCTGAAAATTACATGCTCCGATGCTTGCACCGTGCCCGCACAAAGCTTTCACCAAACTACGGCTCTGGCTCTCTCTTTCTCTCTCCCTCTCTCTTTCTCTCTCTTTCTCTCTTGATTCTGCATATTCTTTATGGGTACGATGTAGATCCACAAGTAACGCATGCATTACGTCTATACGTACAGTGGTCTCTTCTGCTGTAACTTTAGTTCCGTCCGTTTCTGTGTACCTATACACGGCATTCATCTGTGTATCTTGCTCTCTCTCTCTCTCTCTCTCTCTCACTTTCTTGTCTTTCGTTTGCTTCCCTTTTTCTTTTCACTTGAACTTAATTTGTGTATATCAACGTCAGTGAGCGTGACAAGGGCAAATAAAAAGTTCGATGGAGCTGCTGACAGAGTCACGTGAAAAGATACAAGCTGGAACTTCCAAATGCAGCTTTTCGAGAATCGCGAGTCTGTTTGAACACAAGTTTAACGTCAAATGCACTTTGTCACCTCCACGCGAAGCTGCTCTTGTACGTGGCTCCTCCTCTCCAATCATTATCCGTTCTTATGTTGAAAAACACGATTTCCGGCTTGAAAAATGTAATTTACCTGGAAGAGCGATATATATCCATGGAACTACTCATGCACATAGTTAGTCACGGGCGTCAGGTCAGCTCGTATATCTGAAGTGTGATGCATCCTGATGCGAGTCGGAATTTGCTCTCGCACCTCTCTGTTTCTCTCTATATGGACTTGCCATAGGGACTCTGTGATAGATCATATGTGAGAGCACTGCATGCTATACGCAGCAGCAGCGAGTGCAGCGTTGGTCTGAGCATTATTCCACAATCACAGTTCATGCTTGATCGCACATAGCGCCGCTGCCTGGATCTCACCGCGAACTACTTGGCGCGAGAATTCAAATTCAAAATCGTATGATTTTTTCAGCAGACAGTAGGTGCGCAGAAATTCAAATTCGAAAGAAATCTTTGTATGTATTGGCTAATTAATGCCTAAAAATATTGGATAATGTTGTATGATTATAGAGATCAAGAGGTCGTCTATAAGAGAGAAAAAAGGTGTTTCGCGCCGAGAGCACGCCAGGACTCATCAGTAAGGCTGATGACGTGCTCTCTGCCTTAGACACAGAAGAGGTGTGGGCTTTGAGTGACTCGATCGCGCTTGTATATGAATCGTGTGAGAATTTCGCCGCTTGACGGGAGCGAATATCAGGGGCTTGGCCACCTGGCGAGTAGAGCCTGAAGCGCGAGAGATGTGAGACGCCACATGATTACATACATAAATAGTTTACCAAGAATTCTTTCGAATTTGAATTTCCGCGCCTACTGTCTGTTGAAAAAATCATACGATTTTGAATTCAAATTCTCGCCCGAAGTAGTTCTTGGTGGGATCCAGTCAGCGGCGCTATGTGCGATCAAGCATGAATTGTGAGCGTAGAATAATGCTCAGACCAACGCTGATACGCAGTCTTTGCATGGGCATTCGTTCGTGCCCTCGTGACAGACGAGATTGAGAGTTTTTTATATTTTTTTTATAAATGAATATTAAACGAAAAATTTATTTATTTATTAAAATATTTCATTTGATTTGTGTTGCTGCTATGATATTGTGTTAAAAAAATTGATAAATTTTGTATTTACTATTTACTAATATTTACTTATTTAAATAAAACCACTTCCTTTGAATATAGTTTCTATATTATTATACTCCATGTCTATTCAAAAAGTGCCCACATTGCTTTGATAAACTTGATTTTTTATGTACAATTTCTCATATCGCGAGTGCACCTAAAAATGCTCACCCAAAAAAGTGCTCAACGCGCCATAAGTTCAAGTTTTCACATCTGCCTGCACTCCCAGAGTGCTACTTGTACTTGTTTTCTTATTCTTTGGCATATTTTGAATAAAAAACCAATTAGAACGTTTATACCTAAAGACCATAGTTTTCGAGTAAAAAATTTCTAAGGTTTTGAAAATTGTATTTTTTTCTATTTTCAAAACCTTGGCTAATATCTTATCCTTGGCTCAAAATGTTAATTGCAAAAAAGAACGATGTTACTTTAATCATTGGAATTATCTTTTTTGGAGATGTAGAGGAGAGTGTTAATAGTTAACAGCCATGCGATATGCCTTGTGAAAATGTTTCATTCCCATACTTTGCCAAGGCTCTGAAAATTGTAAGAAATGCATTTTTCAAAACTTCGGAAATTTTTCACTCGAAAACTATGGGGTTTAGGTATACGCATTTCGACTGGTTTTTTGTTTAAAATATGCCAAAGAATAAAAAAAAAATTTTTTTCAATAAGAAAAAACGTAATTTTAAAATGTGATTACAAAAATTGTTAATAACTTTTTTTTTGCGTGGTTTTTTAAGGTCCACCCTTGAAATTTTAATTCAGAGTATAATCTGCATTAAACAATCTTGGTGGAGCTATACACCTCAAAAGGCTATTCCAAAAGGTCACGTGACTCTCGCGGTATATATAGTCACTTGGGGGAGAAATAAGACAGGCCTTATAGGTGCAATTCTATTTTTATTTTTTTTACACGTTCAGCGATTGCAATACGATAAAAGCCTTTTAACAACATATTTTTGAGGAGATGACAATACCTTAGCTATTTTTTGCCAACTCAGTTAGTCTTTTGCAGCTTAAAACTTTCCGTTGAAAGTGCAAAAACGCACATTTAACCTAACCAAAATCCTGCTTGTTTTCCTGTATATAGTCGGTAACGGGAGAACTTTGTACAGGTTAAATGTGCGTTTTCGAAGGAAAGTTTTAAGTTGCAAAAGACTAATTGAGTTGGGAAAAAATAGCTAAGGTATTGTCATCTCCTCAAAAACATATTATTCAAAGGCTTTTATGGTATTACAATCGTTGAACGTGTAAAAAAAATTAAAATAGAATTGCACCTATAAGGCCTGTGTTATTTTTCCCCCAAGTGACTATATAAATATCGCGAGAGTCACGTGACTTTTTGGAATCCCAATGGGAAACCCCCTGGCACCCTAATTGTAAATATACCCTCTGATGTTTCCACCTCGGTTTCAATACGGTGCCACAACCATTGCGCACGCATGCGCTAATGAAAGTGTAAAACGATAAGAGAGAAAAAAAAGGCGATGCTGCCAAAAAGAAAGGAAGAGGGCAGTTCATTTGGCCGATAAAGCGCTTATCTGGACGCCAACGCGTCTCGTCGCTGGAAGTGTATGTATTTATTTCTCGTTGGATACGCTGTTCTGTCCTTGCGAGCTGGGACCAAACATTGCACCCTTGCTGCACTGCATAGATCCATGCTGGGAGATCTGAACTGATGGATAATTCTGATCAAGGGGAGCTTGTGTGAGCGTGTGTTTGCTGAGCAGCTTTGTTCTGCTGGATAAGAAGACCGTGCAACTGGGCTTAAAAAGTGCAAGCCTCTCCCCCCCTCTTTTCTTGTGCAAGTAGCCAGGGAGTTTTCACGTATATGTAGTGCAATAAAATGAAAGGGACTGTCTGCCGTGATTTCAAAATTTTCAATTAACGTGATCGATGCACGTGCACACGTTGTTCTTTACGTTATATCTCATCTGTCATCGTTGCCTTTCAGCTTAGTATACACGACCAGTGCTTCTGCGTTATCGTATAGGTACGGTAGTTGTTGCAGCTACAGCGACGGCCCTCTTTTTTAGGTCGTAGGATCAAGAGCGTGGTAAATCTCTTTTTTTCCCATACTTTTTTTCTTTAGAAATACTTCATGAAAGATCTGACCCAGTGTAGTGCTGCTTCATATAGGAATAAAACATTTTTTTTAAATCTCTGCTGCAGTCACTACTTTATCTCTCAGTTTTAAAGACCAAAAGCGACCGAAAGTGTAGAATTTCTTCATCGATAAAAAGTCACGCTCATTGCTCATAGAGTTCAGTAAATGTAGTTTATAATGAAAAGGTTACACTGAACATTAAATAACAGAACTACAACAAAAAATTTCATATACTCTGTACAAAAGACTAAAGATTCACTCTTCGGCACAGGTGTCTAGTCACACTTGCGAGCTAAATTCGTACTTTTATATCATACCATGTAAAAATTATTACAGCTTTCACGTGAAATAAAAGTATCTAGCAAATTTTAATTTACTCTCAAGTTACTTTGTCTATTAGTTAAACACTATAAAAGGCATAATAATTGTTCGTACGACAATTTATACTTCCTGGAATAAATCATCTACTATGGAAAAAAAAAATTTCTTAAAACTGCTAACGTAGCATTTCACTTACAGTTGCCGATTGGCTTGGAACTGGATAAACTTTTTTGATGACAAAGAATATGCAACACGATTAACCCCACTTAAGTATCACTGTAAATCAGGAAAGATTGTTAAAGTACATGTTTAAAGTCTGACGTTCAAATTTTTATTTTTTATAAAGTACGTTGTGGCGGTCTGGATAATAATTTCAAGGACAACCAAAGCTATGGTATGCCAAGTGGTTATCCAGTTCTATTGAATTAGACACTTTTAAATGGGAAAATCAAACGTGGGAAAGTTGTGGACTGAAAGAACTGGGCTGTAGCAGATTTAACATGCTTACAAGTGTGTTAAATCGGAGACAGAAACGTTTTACTCTCTACAGCTTTTTAGGTCAATCGTTAACGAAAAACAATAGTTTAGTTTAACAGAATACGTGAAATAACTTACGAAGCATCGATTTAGTAGTTATTAAAATGTGTATTAAGATTATTGTAATGCAATTCATTAAAATAAGATATTATTATTATTACACGCTTTCAAGGTGTATTTCACTTAAATTTTACAGTGATAACAGGACTAAGTATACAAGAGAAAGAAGTGACAGCAACTTTTTAAGGATGACCAATGTAAAGAAGCACCTATTTACTTTAACTATAATTTTGCTATATTATTTATTTGAAAGAAAAATTTACAACTTTTATCAAATAAAGTGACCCCCCCCTCCATTAGACAGTACTTCCATTATAGGATAAACATTAAATCCACGTCTACCAAATTCCATTCAACAAGCATAGCTGTTCAAAAATTAAACGGTTAAACTTTAACCACTATATTTATAATATCAGTTAGAAATATAATAGTGCTTGATTAGTTTTATTATTAAAAAATTCAAAAGCATTTAATATTTGTCAAATAAAAAGTTACAAGAGACAATTAATATCCCGATTAGAAAAAGTCTACGGCCCGCCGGAGACTACCATACGGGCCGTAAACGGTACGCCGGACATAATACTCCTGGCCCGTGTAACGCGTGTGATCAGGTACGTGTACGGACAGTACACGGCACCCGTCACTCATGACTCCCGTGTACTGCCCGTACCCTGACCGTAAGCGGTCCATACAGTATATATAGCTATGAAGGTGAGCAAAAATAAGCGGTTAAATTTATGCTAAACACTAAGTAAGTCTTGCAAATAAGGCACGACCAATCTACAAGATACCAGAGCACAGGGACGGACTGGGACTCTGAAAGGGCCCGGGAATTCTCTAAGTTAAAGGGCCTTTAACGTCTAAAAAGAAAAAAAAAAAAAAAAAAGCTCAACGCTAAATGTTTGTTTTGAGATTACAGAGAACACCATATTATTGCAACAAACTTTTATCATACTGAAATAACTATTAATAAATTTTTATTTATATGATAGCGGCAAATTCTATTTTGTTGAAACCGTTTTTTTTTATTGGGCACAATTTTTTGAATGAAGTATAAATAACACACTATTTGGAATTATCTACAAGAATGTCAAGATTTGTAGTGCAAAATTACGAATACAATCAATTATTTCACGAAATTAATAGTATTGACTAACGTGAAATAATAATTGAAAATTATTATTTGAATTATTTCACGTATGAATATAAATTGAAAATAAGGCACTCCCATGTATTGGTCGCGCCTAATTATTATTTTATACTTTATTTATTCAAATTTAATATTTTATCTTACACTGTCCTTATACCTATATGCATACGTTACATGTAAGGTACAGCACAGCATCTAATAAACTAGTACTGCTGCGCTAGTTTACATTTCTAACATTTCTGTATACCGAGAACGATGTACAACCGATACAACGAAGCAACAGTTCATGCAGTTATGCCACTTTTATAAAATAACTTTACAAACTTTGACAAAGTGCACACAACGAGCATTCAAACCGTATGGTTTTTTATTTTTGAGCACGCATTTCGAATCAAGTGATTTCAGGGTTTGTCCAGTATGATTGGACTGAACAGACGGTTCTTCATTTCTGAACGAACCTTTATGTGAGCATTGTAACGAAGGAAGATGGACAGACGGATTTTTTAGGGATTATATTTGTTTGAACCGTAAAAAAGTAGGCCCCCCCGGGTCATTTAGGTTTAATTTTTTAGGGATTATATTTGTTTAAACCGTAAAAAACTAGGCCCCCTGGGTCATTTAGGATTAATTTTTTAGGGATTATATTTGTTTAAGCCGTAAAAAAGTAGGCCCCCCGGGTCATTTAGGATTAATTTTTTAGGGATTATTTTTGTTTAAACCGTAAAAAAGTAGGCCCCTCGGGTCATTTAAGATCAATTGTTTAGATAAAACAGTAGGACCCCGAGTTATTTGGCATTAATTGTTTAGGGATTATTTATTTATTCAACCGTAAAACAGTAGGCCCCCCGGGTCATTAGGGATTAATTGTTCAGGGATTATATATTGTTTAAGCCGTAAAAAAGTAGGCCCCCCGGGTCATTTGAGATTAGTTTTCTTTCCCAAGTGATAATGATTGTTTTCTGGGGTTATTGGGTGAAAATGTTTGTATTTGGTCATGCAGGGGCCCTGTATCGTTGGGAGCCCAGAGGGAATTCTCCCAAACTCCCTTATGGCCAGTCCGCCCCTGCCAGAGCAGAAAGTGTTATTTGAATAATAGAATTCATTTTTAATATCTTTCCGTTATCATATGTAAGTGAGTATTTGTATCAATATGATAACTTTGAATTAAAACTAACAAAAAAAAAAAACCATTTTAAAACGTTTTTTGTTATTAAGTGTCTTCGTAACAATACTATAGGTAAAATTAGTCATTAAAAAAGTGTATTCTTAGAAAATCTACAATGGATGACAGAATAAATAAACGTATGAATTGACATTTATTACACATGAGATGTGTTAGAAAAAGAAATAAAGGAACAGGTAATGATTATTAAAATAGTGAAACGGTTTTAACTAATAAAATTCATGTGATGGAGGATAATATTAAATAATATTAAAAGTAATTAAGAAGATAAACAAACTATTGAAAATGAACAAAGTGAATGAATAATGATCATAAATATAGGTTTGAGACATGTAGCAGTGAAAATGAATTTGATGTTGAAAGTGGCATTCAAATTAATTTGAAATGCAAGCAATTCATTGCACAAGTTTTAAAAGATTATGCGAATGATTATAAGCCCCCAAACGGTCATATTGATCATTTATTAAAAAAATTTAAATTAATTGACGATACTTTACCATTATCACACAAAACATTATTCAAAGAAAATCTGATTGAAAAATATAAAGTTGAAAAATTTGATCCAAGTAATGCTAGTGACAATTCAAAGATAGCTTACTTTGGAAGATTACTTTAAAAAATTATAAGAAAAAACAATAATGCATGCAATTTACTCTGTCTGCTAGTCATCTTCAGTACACAGCCTCACGGGTAGTACCCGAACAGTCCATGGGAGCCGTAACATACGGCAGCCGTGTACTGTCCGTACACGTACCTGATCACGCGCGGTAAACAGGCCGTGCATGGCCCGCTAGTTGGACCGTACACGGAGCCTCCGGCACCGTGAGTGGGCCGTACACGCCGCGTGGATTCATTTCTAATCGGGATGAGTTTTTGTTCAATGCAAGAAGCATTCTAGGGTGAAACTCGTATTATCTAAACATTATGACACGATTGGCTCATCAGTTATAAGATAATTTGTTCCTCAAAGAAAAGATAGTCGCTACTAGATTTTAGTTTCACTGAGAGAAAAAAACCATAAATTTTACCGTGAGTGTCCATATAAAAATTACCGTGCAGACGGTAATTGTGGAACAAAGTGACATCACGGAACTTTTTGACCTAACTTAGTCAACTTTTACCATGATGAACAGTAAAAATCTTTGGATGCCCAACAAAATTTCACCCCACTACTCACATGTATAAATAGATTATAGCAATGTGGCATCATATGTTTAACTCGTCCGTACTCGTAGATAAAAATATGAAATGGCTTTAAAAAAATGATACACGCTCCTGATTGTGTCTTTGTAACAACAGTATTTGTCCGATAATCCAAAACATTATATTTTATACACAAACTACTGGAAATTCATACACGTGTTCTTGAGACCTTATTTGAAATTGATTCTGTTACATGTAGCCGAGTTACACCTCCTATGCATGCATCTCTCATAACTTATATGGTATCATACAATATCATACCTAATTTCGATACCTGATGTGGAGCAAGCAAATATTATCTCAACTTTCATAGGCTATAATAACTAGTGATATGGTAACAAAGTACAACTTACCAAGTGGCGAACGAAATTTCTCATGCTTAACACGTAAGGTGCTGTTTTAATCCTGTGGGGACAACTTGACCCTGCCTATCACTTTGGGCTCATAGGTAGACAATAATACATTTTTCGTCACGTGTGCGTATCCGAAGAGAATTCCCCCTACAAAGAGCGCAGCAAACGTCCAAAGATAAAAAAAGCCTAATGTAGGAAACGTGCTATTATACGGAAAAATTTAGGAATAAATTTAATATGTACAACTGTTAATCAATAAAAGTATAAGAAACAAACATTTTTGTTCATAAAATTAAGCACAGGGGCACAATCTCCATTACATTGCCAACTATTTCTACGCTTACATTTAACTTTATACGTAAAGACAGAGTATAAGGGTAAACGAGGGTATTATTGCAGTTTCTCCAATTAATGCAGCACTCTCGAATAATGCGTATATTTTAATTGAACTGATGAGTCACGGATAAATACTTAAAATTATTAAATCAAGTTATAGAGTACCTAATTCATTTAACTTCAGTTCAAAAATAGCCTTAAAAACTTAACATTTTTATAACAAAAAATCACGTCCGCAATAACTGGTGCACACATAACCTCTTTCAGTATGATGGTATTATTGCGGATACCCAGTTGATTTAGCATTGAAATTGGCCACAATAATACGTGCACAATACATACATACAGGCCTGCAATAATACCAGCATTGGCAACTGAACTTTCAAACCTCTTTTTAAATCGATATTCATGGGTTTATACATTTATAAAAGGGGAATTCAATAGTTTTTGAGTCCAACATTAATAATAATAAAAAATCACAACGATTTGACGCACTTAATTTCTTAGACAATCGTTTAAAGCTAACCACTAAAAAAACGCAATGATACCCCCGTTTACCCCTAGCTATCGAGCGGAGCCGCATAAATACATTTACTGAATAAGGCAATAACCTTGGAAACAAGAAGCAAAGCCACCCGATGCCGAGCCACGCAAAGCCAAGCTTTGTTTATAAGCATTTATTTGCGTGTAAGATTGCGTGTGATATTATATGAACTTTTTTATTTTTGTGCTATTTGTTCCAATCCAATGCAGAGGTTGCGCTTTCTTTAGCCAAAATCAGGCAAAAATTCTTGCATGTAAGCAAACGGCTTGGAGCACATATTTATATATACATATAGGCTAATGATTGGCTAAAAAGGACAGGACTGCACTGCACTGCACTGAGCACTTGGGAGAAGGAAGGCAAGAGGGGAGGCCTCTTATCACTGGAGAGTGAGTAGAGGGGAAATTCGGAAATTTTGTTGTGAGAAGGTCGCCCATCCTCTCTACGAGGAGCATCGCATGGTAAAAAAGCACATGTAAAAATTTACAGAGGGACTTTCTCAAAAAAGTCGCACTGGCCGGGAATCGAACCGCGGTCTCCCGCTTGCACAACCT